>NW_027643833.1:55000-60000 GCF_032717465.1 Coenobita brevimanus
ATCTGACTCACTTTCTCACGAGAGAGAGAGAGAGAGAGAGAGAGAGAGAGAGAGAGAGAGGCGTCGTAGAATAGAAAGAGTTAATATTCTGGCTCACTTTCTTACTATCTTTCACGCCACTCGTTCTCTCCCCTCACTCTCGCGCTTCCGCCTCTCCTTCAGTCGTTTCTTGATCTCATTCATTTTAATCTCTCTCTCTCTCTCTCTCTCTCTCTCTCTCTCTCTCTCTCAGCAACGCGGGGTTCACCACGGTGTTGCCAAACGCATGGTGCAATCCTCCTCTCACATTTTAAAACCTTATCCCATCTACTCCTTCCCCAAACTCCTCAGCTCACCAATAGACACTCAAAATAGACCAAATAGATAAACAGGCACAAGCTGGTAGATAGAAGAGGTGATAAAGAGGGAGAAAAGAGAAAATAGTGCAGAGGAAGTAGGCGGAGCAATATGGCTGCCGCGGCTGTGTTTACACTGGCTCAGCCAATCAGCGTCCGCCTCCCTCTGCCCTTAGCACCAGCCGCCCTCTGATTGGCTGGCAGCTGTGAGGCCAGGGAGGAGGCAGGGAGGGAGGAGGGAGGGAGGAGAGTATAATAATAATAATAATAATAATAATAATAATAATAATCTATCTATCTATCTATCTATAGCCCGACGCCCTAATCCCGCAAAGGGTGGCCGCAGACAAAACTCCTCCAAGTCGCTCTGTCATCCACCATTTGACTACCCTCCCCCCACCTCACCCCCCCTCCCTCATATACCTCTCAACTCCATCCCTCCACCTCATCCTCGGTCTACTCCTCCCTCTCCCTCCCTCCACCTCACCTACATACACCCTCTTAGTCAGTCTTTCATTCTCCATTCTCTCCACATGTCCAAACCACCTCAGTGTATTTCTCCTAATCTTCTCAACCACATCCACATCCACCCCACAACGTTCCTTCACTAATAATAATAATAATGATAATAATAATAATAATAATAATAATAATAATAATAATAATAATAATGTTAATTTCCACAAACAGTGGTTATTCACATAGCAATATAAGTTATGTATACAATAACAGTACAAAGTATAGACGTGAAGATTATACACTGTAGATGTATAAGTGTTTGGCAGTATAATACAAAGGTATATAACTGTACAATTATCAATATACTGTGTGTACATTTTCTATTTTAAATTGTTGGGTTTGTGAATTATCATATCATTTTTTTGCCTCATATTTTATTAGTTTATTATTGTTTAGCGTTATACAGTAAGGTTATTGACGGTGTTTAGTAAGTGACTGTTAAGTGTAATTGTGAAAGTGTATAAACTGTGTAATTCCTTGACATTTTCTGGCAGGTGGTTGCATATCTTTGGCCCTGTTACTGCTAAGGATCTTGCACCTGAGTCGCTATTAACCTTAGCAACGAACAGATTATTGTTTGGTCTAGTAATACTTTGTGTCATGTTGTGTACCGATGGAAAAGACAGGAGACAGTCAGGGTAGAGATTAGCTGGATATTGGAAGACTGTGACAGCGATGGAAAAGACAGGAGACAGTGACAGCGATGGAAAAGACAGGAGACAGTGACAGCGATGGAAAAGACAGGAGACAGTGACAGCGATGGAAAAGACAGGAGACAGTCAGGGTAGAGATTAGCTGGATATTGGAAGACTGTGACAGCGATGGAAAAGACAGGAGACAGTCAGGGTAGAGATTAGCTGGATATTGGAAGACTGTGACAGCGATGGAAAAGACAGGAGACAGTCAGGGTAGAGATTAGCTGGATATTGGAAGACTGTGACAGCGATGGAAAAGACAGGAGACAGTCAGGGTAGAGATTAGCTGGATATTGGAAGACTGTGACAGCGATGGAAAAGACAGGAGACAGTCAGGGTAGAGATTAGCTGGATATTGGAAGACTGTGACAGCGATGGAAAAGACAGGAGACAGTCAGGGTAGAGATTAGCTGGATATTGGAAGACTGTGACAGCGATGGAAAAGACAGGAGACAGTCAGAGTGTAGATATTCTGGATAGTGGAAGTCTGTGACAGCGATTGGAAGACTGTGACAGTGGAAAAGACAGGAGACAGTCAGGGTAGAGATTAGCTGGATATTGAAGACTGTGACAGCGATGGAAAAGACAGGAGACAGTCAGGGTAGAGATTAGCTGGATATTGAAGACAGTGACAGCGATGGAAAAGACAGGAGACAGTCAGGGTAGAGATTAGCTGGATATTGGAAGACTGTGACAGCGATGGAAAAGACAGGAGACAGTGACAGCGATGGAAAAGACAGGAGACAGTCAGGGTAGAGATTAGCTGGATATTGGAAGACTGTGACAGCGATGGAAAAGACAGGAGACAGTCAGGGTAGAGATTAGCTGGATATTTGACGACTGTGCCAGCTGTGTTAAACTTTATCTTGTTTGGTGTGTTTAGCCATTACAGTTGTGTTAACATTGCAGTGACATGGTACAGTACATGGTACAGTACATGGTCAGACTTCCTGGCTTTTCCATCGACAACTTTAGCAGCAAAATTGTGTAGTTTCTGTACACGTGAAAGTTGAGATTTCCTGCAGTGCCACATATTACACTGCCGTAGTATACTTAGTGCCAGTGCCTGCAGTGCCACATATTACACTGCCGTAGTATACTTAGTGCCAGTGCCTGCAGTGCCACATATTACACTGCCGTAGTATACTTAGTGCCAGTGCCTGCAGTGCCACATATTACACTGCCGTAGTATACTTAGTGCCAGTGCCTGCAGTGCCACATATTACACTGCCGTAGTATACTTAGGGCCAGTGCCTGCAGTGCCACATATTACACTGCCGTAGTATACTTAGTGCCAGTGCCTGCAGTGCCACATATTACACTGCCGTAGTATACTTAGTGCCAGTGCCTGCAGTGCCACATATTACACTGCCGTAGTATACTTAGTGCCAGTGCCTGCAGTGCCACATATTACACTGCCGTAGTATACTTAGTGCCAGTGCCTGCAGTGCCACATATTACACTGCCGTAGTATACTTAGTGCCAGTGCCTGCAGTGCCACATATTACACTGCCGTAGTTTAGGATACTTAGGGCCAGTGCCTGCAGTGCCACATATTACACTGCCGTAGTATACTTAGTGCCAGTGCCTGCAGTGCCACATATTACACTGCCGTAGTATACTTAGGGCCAGTGCCTGCAGTGCCACATATTACACTGCCGTAGTATACTTAGTGCCAGTGCCTGCAGTGCCACATATTACACTGCCGTAGTATACTTAGTGCCAGTGCCTGCAGTGCCACATATTACACTGCCGTAGTATACTTAGTGCCAGTGCCTGCAGTGCCACATATTACACTGCCGTAGTATACTTAGTGCCAGTGCCTGCAGTGCTATATATTACACTGCCGTAGTATACTTAGGGCCAGTGCCTGCAGTGCCACATATTACACTGCCGTAGTATACTTAGTGCCAGTGCCTGCAGTGCCACATATTACACTGCCGTAGTATACTTAGTGCCAGTGCCTGCAGTGCCACATATTACACTGCCGTAGTATACTTAGTGCCAGTGCCTGCAGTGCCACATATTACACTGCCGTAGTATACTTAGAGCCAGTGCCTGCAGTGCTATATATTACACTGCCGTAGTATACTTAGGGCCAGTGCCTGCAGTGCTATATATTACACTGCCGTAGTATACTTAGGGCCAGTGCCTGCAGTGCCACATATTACACTGCCGTAGTATACTTAGGGTCAGTGCCTGCAGTGCTATATATTACACTGCCGTAGTATACTTAGGGCCAGTGCCTGCAGTGCCACATATTACACTGCCGTAGTATACTTAGTGCCAGTGCCTGCAGTGCCACATATTACACTACCGTAGTATACTTAGGGCCAGTGCCTGCAGTGCCACATATTACAGTGCCGTAGTATACTTAGTGCCAGTGCCTGCAGTGCCACATATTACACTGCCGTAGTATACTTAGTGCCAGTGCCTGCAGTGCCACATATTACACTGCCGTAGTATACTTAGTGCCAGTGCCTGCAGTGCCACATATTACACTGCCGTAGTATACTTAGTGCCAGTGCCTGCAGTGCCACATACTTAGGGCCAGTGCCTGCACTATGATGTGTCGAGTGTCTTTGTCAAAGCCATCTTTTATCCTGTTAATATACACTAATATGACCAGTACTTTTTGTTAAGGTCATTTACATGCTCATCAAAGATCATGCAGCAATCCATATATATACCTAAGTTTTGTACATCAGTGCTGGCTTGAACTGCTGTGTCGCCAAATCCAACAGTAGTGTTAGTTGGTAGTGTTAGGTTGTAGGGTTAGGTGGTAGTGTTAGGTGGTATTAGCAATCCATATATATACCTAAGGCTTGTACATCAGTGCTGGCTTGAACTGCTGTGTCGCCAAATCCAACAGCAGTGTTAGTTGGTATTAGTGAGATCATTGGCCTGCACCTAAAAAGATACATTGCGTTTTACTGGTATTTAGGAGAAGACCGTTTATAATGAAATATTCCCTGGCTATATTCAGTGTTTGCTCTGCTTTGTGCAATATATCCTGGAGAGAATCTAGTTTGCCACTGTGAAGCAATTGAGTGTCATCAGCATATTGCCCTAACACACAGTCGTTAAGATTTGCTGAGAGATCGTTGACATAGTTACTGAATAGTATAGGACCAAGAACTGAGCCTTGGGGTACCCCATAAGTGACATTGGATTTGGAGGATTTGATGTTTTGGATGTAGATTGTGTTCTGTCATTAAGGCAGCTGTCAAAGCAGAAGTTATCAACACTGACTTTACTGAGTTTATTGAGCAGAATGGAATGGCTGACACTATCGAAAGCTTTTGATAGATCACAGAGGGTTACAAGTGATATGTGTTTATTATCCATGTTATGGTAGATAGTATCAGGTTAACATATTAACCTGTTCATTTACATTGTCAGTATCCAGAACAGTATTTATTGGTTTCATTTAGTAGGTGGCAACATAGTA
>NW_027643833.1:65000-70000 GCF_032717465.1 Coenobita brevimanus
TGTGTGTGTGTGTGTGTGTGTGTGTGTGTTTCTATATGTATGTATATCATTGTGTGTGTGTGTGTGTGTGTGTTTGTGTGTGTGTGTGTGTGTGTGTGTGTGTGTGTGTGTGTGTGTGTGTGTGTTTCTGTGAGTGGGTGGGTGAATGTGCTGTGTGTGGATGGAGGGGGGTGGAGGTGAATGGTTTGATTTGGTTGCTGTGTGTGTGTGTGTGTGTGTGTGTGTGTGTGTGTGTGTGTGTGTGTGTGTTTGTGGGAGTGTGTTCTTACCTAATTGTATCTTTACAGGAATGAGTCCAGCTCGTACTGTCCCGTGTCTTAAACCATATTTATCGTACATATCCTTAAATTTGTGAATTGTTTTGGCACACACTATTTCATTCGGTAGTGCATTCCATTGACCAATTGCTCTGTTTGGGAAACTGAATTTCCTTACGTCTTTATCGCCTCTCTTCTTATGCAGTTTTTTGCAGTGTCCTCTTGCTGATGCTTCCCCATATGTTAAGTAATCATTAATGTCTATATTCTCCTTCCCTGATATGCATTTATATAGCACAGTCATGTCTCCTCTTTTCCTTCTCTCCTGTAGTGTTGGTAGATTCAGTTTATTTAGTCTTTCTTCGTAGCTTAGATCCCTTAAGCTTGGTATCCATCTTGTAGCGGCCCTTTGAACTTTTTCAATCTTGTCTATGTGTTTTTTGAGATGAGGACTCCAGACTACTGATGCATACTCCAGGGTTGGTCTGATGAATGATGTTATTATCCTTCTTAGTATGTCTTCATTTATGTATGTGAATGCTATTCTCATATTTGCAAGCAGTGTATACATGTTCCGTACCTTCTCACTGATGTGGTCAGCCGGAGATAGTCTGTTATTGATAATCACACCTAGGTCCTTTTTCCTTTCTGATATGTGTAGGGTTGATCTTCCTAACTTATAATCCCAATCTGGTCTTTTCCCACATTTACCAAACTTAATTACATGACACTTGTCCACATTAAATTCCATTTGCCAGTATTGCTCCACTGTGTGTGTGTGTGGGGGGGGCGGTGGGAGAAGCAACCAGAGGCCAGTGACTCTCTATGTTGTAGGAACAGTTCCATTCCTTTGGCTGAAAACTATGTAGTATTAACTCAGACTTTTCCACCCACAGAAGGTTAGGCCCCTGGATCTGCGGCCCAAGAAGACCCGTGCCATCTGATGCAGCCTGACGGTGGCAGATGAAGCGCCTCACACCTAAGATATCAAGAGGCGAATGTCCCATCCCGAAGGTATGCCGTCAAGGCATAAATAACGTAGGAATGTTTATTTTTTAACCCCCACTGAACAGTTTTTAATTCCCCCTGAAGAGTTAAATGACTGCAATTGTGTGAGAATGTTAGATGTCTGAGCAATTGTGTGAGAATGTTAGATGTCTGAGCAATTGTTTGAGAATGTTAGATGTCTGAGCAATTGTTTGAGAATGTTAGATGTCTGAGCAACTGTGTGAGAATGTTAGATGTCTGAGCAATTGTTTGAGAATGTTAGATGTCTGAGCAATTGTGTGAGAATGTTAGATGTCTGAGCAATTGTGTGAGAATGTTAGATGTCTGAGCAACTGTGTGAGAATGTTAGATGTCTGAGCAATTGTTTGAGAATGTTAGATGTCTGAGCAACTGTGTGAGAATGTTAGATGTCTGAGCAATTGTGTGAGAATGTTAGATGTCTGAGCAATTGTGTGAGAATGTTAGATGTCTGAGCAACTGTGTGAGAATGTTAGATGTCTGAGCAACTGTGTGAGAATGTTAGATGTCTGAGCAATTGTTTGAGAATGTTAGATGTCTGAGCAACTGTGTGAGAATGTTAGATGTCTGAGCAATTGTTTGAGAATGTTAGATGTCTGAGCAATTGTTTGAGAATGTTAGATGTCTGAGCAATTGTGTGAGAATGTTAGATGTCTGAGCAATTGTTTGAGAATGTTAGATGTCTGAGCAATTGTGTGAGAATGTTAGATGTCTGAGCAATTGTGTGAGAATGTTAGATGTCTGAGCAATTGTGTGAGAATGTTAGATGTCTGAGCAACAGTGTGAGAATGTTAGATGTCTGAGCAACTGTGTGAGAATGTTAGATGTCTGAGCAACTGTGTGAGAATGTTAGATGTCTGAGCAATTGTTTGAGAATGTTAGATGTCTGAGCAATTGTTTGAGAATGTTAGATGTCTGAGCAATTGTGTGAGAATGTTAGATGTCTGAGCAATTGTTTGAGAACGTTAGATGTCTGAGCAATTGTTTGAGAATGTTAGATGTCTGAGCAATTGTGTGAGAATGTTAGATGTCTGAGCAATTGTTTGAGAATGTTAGATGTCTGAGCAATTGTTTGAGAATGTTAGATGTCTGAGCAATTGTGTGAGAATGTTAGATGTCTGAGCAATTGTGTGAGAATGTTAGATGTCTGAGCAATTGTGTGAGAATGTTAGATGTCTGAGCAACAGTGTGAGAATGTTAGATGTCTGAGCAACTGTGTGAGAATGTTAGATGTCTGAGCAATTGTGTGAGAATGTTAGAGGACTGCAGTTGTGTAAGAATGTTAGATGTCTGAGCAATTGTGTAAGAATGTTAGATGTCTGAGCAATTGTGTAAGAATGTTAGATGACTGCAGTTGTGTAAGAATGGTAGGGAATGTTTAATTACGTGTAACTCTTGTCATTTTTTATCCCACAGTGAAAAATAAAATATCCATCATGTGGAATATAAGTTTTATACCCACAGTCATACCACAAGTGGCTTTTGCAGACTTAACACATCTCTGTGATTCACTCTCATTGCATCTCAGTATCCTTTTGTATGTAAGTAATCTATCTATCTGTCTATCTATTGCCAGACGCCCCAATCCCGTAAGGGGTGGCTACAAACAAATCGCCTCCATGTCTCCCTGTCCCCCACCTTTTCACTGCCCTGCTCCCAGCTCACATTCCCTTCTCATATACCTCTCCACTCCATCCCTCCATCTCATCCTTGGTTTCCTCCTTCCTCTTCCCCTAATAAATAAAATGATGCAGGAGAATACTGAGTTGCAAAAAGGAAGATAAATCACTAACAAAAAGGAGCTACAGTGCCTGCCATACAACTTATAATGTGGCCTCATGTAGGTTGTACCATCCACTCGTGTGATAGTTTTCTTTGTTATTTACATCTTACGCTTATAGATTAGTCACTTACAGGAGCAGCCTAGCATGGACTAACCTACCTTAAGTTTTCCCTTCATATGCATGTTTGTTGTTGTCTGTCTATCTATCTATTGCTAGACACCTTAATCCAGTAAGGGGTGGCCACAAACAAATCACCTCCATGTTGCCCTGTTCCCCACCATTTCATTGCCCTGATCCCAGCTTACACAGTCTTTTGCAGTTAAATTTGTATGTTCATAGTTACGTTCATTGTTCTTCCAGGTTTTTGTAGCTACACTTTCATGTTCTTTATGTGCTGTGTTCTGTCAGTGTCATTCTGTGTTTATATGCTTGTGTCTGCCTCCTTCTTCAGTTATGTTCTTTATGTGCTGTGTTCTGCTAGTTTATGTGCTTTTGTCTGCCAACCTTCTTCAGTTATCCTCTGTTATGTTCTTCTCTTGACTCAGTGCTTAGCCAGTTTTTTAAATCATGGCTGGTGCTCTGTTCAGTTAAGGCAGCTCCCTAACACCTCTTCCCAAGGAATTTTTTTTTTTTTTTGTAACAGAACAGAGGAAGGAAAAACGAATAAAAAATAATAATTCATCCACCATATTTCTGGTGTCCTCCATTCATAAAATGTCTGTAACAGTTGGACTTGAACAGTTGTGGGTTGAAGTTTGGAGGGAAACAACTCTGGGGAAGTGAGTTCCAGTGAGATGCAGTTCGGGGAATGAAAGAATTCTGATAGGCAGAAGTTCTGCAATATGGCTCAGTGACATTCCAGTCATGAGCGCTGCCAGATGCTTATTACCCCTTGAATTATTTAAATAATTCAAATATCACCATACTCTTCCTATAAAATGTACAAAATCCTATTACCCAGCTGTATCCAAAAATAACTAGCTAAGGGCTAGGGAGCTTGCTTAATTGATGAGAATACAAGCCATGTGTACAGTAGCATGGCTCACCTCAGTTTGGGGATTCCTTCAGAAAAAGGATGGCATCATTAATTTGAATTGAGTGATTAAATCCTTCAGCATTTAGCTTCATGTATTGTTTTCCCTTCACTCAGCTAGATATGAACTCAGGGGACTGGTGGTCAGCATCCCCTGAAAGGAGGATGGTGATCTGCCGCCAATATGCTCCTGTAGACAAGAAAGCAGGGAAGGGATAATAGATCAGGTAAATGAGAGAGCCTTGGTTAGTAGTGGGCAGTGGTGTTTAGCACAGGAGGCAGTCCAGCACCTGAGGCCCAGTGATGGGTTTTGCTGACCTTACACAACTCTTGTCTTTCTCTTACTGATGTGTGAACGGTGGCAGTTTGTGACCATAAACAGGAGAACGTTGATATATGTTGAAATAAACTGGTAAGGAAAGGTGCTTGGGTGTCTCCCCAACCAGTGGGAATATGACTAACACTTTGACTTAGTCACACTTGTGTAGGAGCTGCATAGTGGTGGTGGTGGTGATGATGATGATGATGATGATACTCGCTCACTTACTCACCCACTCAATCACTCACTCACTCTCTTATTCACTCACTCACTCACTCACTCTTTTATTCACTCACTCACTCACTCACTCACGCACTCACTCTCTAATTCACTCACTCACTCTCTAAGTCACTCACTCACTCACTCTCTTACTCACTTACTCACCCACTCATACGCTCTCTTATTCACTCACTCACTCACTCACTCTCTTACTCACTCACTCACTCACTCTCTTACTCACTCACTCACTCTCATATTCACTCACTCACTCACTCACTCTCTTACTCACTCACTCACTCACTCACTCACTCTCATATTCACTCACTCACTCACTCACTCACTCTCTTATTCACTCACTCACT
>NW_027643833.1:77500-80000 GCF_032717465.1 Coenobita brevimanus
TAGGTGTAATATGCAAAATAAATCGCTATGGAGAAGGTGTTAAGAAGCTCCTATTACGTCTACAGCACGGCACAAAAAACCTGCGAAATTCTCTCTCTCTCTCTCTCTCTCTCTCTCTCTAATATGATGGTAGTCACGAAGAAGTGCCGTGGAAAGTTGTACAGCTTCAGTAATTCTCTCTCTCTCTCTCTCTCTCTCTCTCTCTCTCTCTCTCTCCTTACCTTGCACTAGTTCCCTGGTCACATCGCTCCCCTCGCTGTCTCTCTCCAATAGCACTTCACTAAAACACTTCCTTCGTCTTCCAATATTCCTCTTCTCTTCACAGGCGGAAAAACACAGAAAAAAACACGGCCAAACACCCAGCCGCTGCCACTACAAGTGCCACAGATCTGGGTTGACTGATAATATTCCTTTTCGTCTCCACACACGCGCTAAAACACAGAAAAACACACGAGAAAAACTCTTGTAATATTTCTGTTCCCTTTACAAGCACAAAAAAACACGGAAAAACACACAGACACTCCCCCTGCAAGTCACACAGATCTGGGTTCGACTGTTACATACTCCTTTTCGTCTCTACACGCCCGCAAAATAATAATAATAATAATAATAATAATAATAAACACGAGCGTTCATCAACCACCCTCCCTCCACAAGATAGCAACTCATACTGCCCCAAACAGCAGCTCATAGCCAGCGTCTCTCTCCCGGTGAGTTTCCAATCAGTATTTTCAAATTTTTAAATAAAGCATAAGAAAAACAATAGCGAGGCCTTTCCTGTTTCTCAATATACAAAATTTTATCATCTTTTCTTTCTATATAGATTTTGTCTTGAAAAAAATGGGGTTAGTTTTGGAAAATGAGTTTAAAATTAATTGATGGTAACTGAGTACATATTTCACGGCGTCATAATACTACCCCCCCTCATAGCAATCCCGCCAAATCTCGTACTTAATGAGGCCTAAATACACCTCCTAATTACACCTATAGTGCTAATTGGGGCTTAATTATATCTTCTGATTAATTAGTTCACTTGAGAATAATGAAAGAAAGATACAGGATTTGAATTAAATATATTAGAGAGTTTGAATTATTTATACGCAACCTCGACCAGGCATCCAGATTTCACGAGTCTTTCCCCACCCCCCAAAAAGCCTCCTACTTCCCTCCACCCCTCCCTCTCCTTCTCTCCACCTCTCTCCACCCCTCCCTCTCCTTCTCTCCACCTCCTTACCTTCCCTCCTCCCCCTCCCTCCATACCTTCCCTCCTCCCCCTCCCTCCATACCTTCCCTCCTCCCCCTTCCCTCCCTTCCTCCTCCTCCCAATTTCTACACAGTAACCGATCTTATGATACGGACGATTTAAATGTTCAGATATTTAAACAGAAAACCGTTTACAATAATTTAACACCCAACGGAAGAATGGTTTGAATTTTGATTTGCTTTCGTCGACATATTTCTCTGTCTGTCTGTCTGTCTGTCTGTCTGTCTCTCCTTTGTCTTTCAGTTTTAGCATACAAAATAGATTCTCTCTCTCTCTCTCTCTCTCTCTCTCTCTCTCTCTCTCTCCTTTGTCTTTCAGTTTTAACATACAAAATAGATTCTCTCTCTCTCTCTCTCTCTCTCTCTCTCTCTCTCTCTCTCTCCACACACAGCCTTGTCCACCAACTCAAGTCCCTAACGCCTTTTCCTAAGCGATTTATTTTGCTTTTTACACTTTTACTGCCCTATTCATTGTTATACAAATCCCTAACACCTCATCCTAAGCGATTTATTTTGCTTATTACCCTTTACTGCCTTTTCATTGCTATATAAATCCCTAACGCCTCGTCCTAAGCGATTTATTTTCCTTGTTACACTTTGTAGCCCTATTCATTGTTATAAAAATCCCTAACACCTTTTCCTAAGCGATTTATTTTGCTTTGTACACTCTACTGCCCTATTCATTGTTATATAAATCCCTAACACCTCTTCCTAAGCGATTTATTTTGCTTTTTACACGTAACTGTCCTATTCATTGTTATATAAAGCCTAACACCTTTTCCTAAGCCATTTATTTTGCTTATTACACCTTACTGCCCTATTCATTGTTATATAAATCCCTAACACCTCTTCCTAAGTGATTTATTTTTCTTCCTATTCCTTAACACTGAATTATAATCTCTTTATTTTCGTCCTCTTTCCTTCCCATACCTTCTTCCTCTCTCTCTCTCTCTCTCTCTCTCTCTCTCTCTCTCTCTCACACATTTCCTTCCCTGTTTTACCTCTCTCCGCATCCTCCCTCTTCCCCTCCCTCCCCTTCCCCTCCTCCCCCTGACCCGTACCCCGCACCCACCCGTAGCTCGTTAGGGTCATCGCTAATTAGGTCCGTAGTTGGCTAGTTATGAACCTGCGCCTCCAACCACCTCGTTAGATGGTTAGCCTGATGTGTGTGTGTGTGTGTGTGTGTGTGTGTGTGTGTGTGTGTGTGTGTGTGGACTTGAAATCACTCCTCATTCTC
>NW_027643833.1:87500-92500 GCF_032717465.1 Coenobita brevimanus
CGTTTGTATCTTTCTTTAGGGTATGTGTCTGTTCAGTGCCTCGCGCGGCGATGACAGGCAGGCAATGTGATGGAGGTGACATTGTAAGGTGCTGCCCTCACGCGGCGATGACGATTGATCATTGGACGATGCGATGCGTTGACAGACACTCAGTCGCTTCTCTACCGCGGGGGTGTTGGGGGTAGACGATGTTTGCCAGCGGGGAGGTTGATTGATTTGAAGGGCAGAGAAGGGAATGACCTAGGACAGGAAAGGGTACGAGAGAGGGATGGAGGAGGAAGAGAGGTAATAAAGAGAGAAGTGGAAAGAGGAGGAAGTCGGGAGAGGACCAATGACAGAGAGAGGGGGGAGGATTGGAGTTTTTTTTTTTTTTTATTAGGGATGAATTACAAACACCTTAAAACAGATCAACCATATTTAGCCACACACACACACACACACACACACACACACACACACACACAAAGTTAAATGGCCGAAGCAATAGGAAAACAAACAGGGCAGCGAATATCTATGGCGTGAAATTGCAACTGACCGCTGTCCTTTCCTCCCTACCACCCCCACTGTACTGTTTGTTTACATCTGACGGTCTATCTGTTCATCATCTATATATTGTCAGAAGCCTTAATTCCGTAAGGGGTGGCCACAAACAAATCGCCTCCATGTCGCCCTTTCCCCCCGCCATTTCACTGCCCTTCTCCCAGCTCACACCCCCCTCTCTCTTATACCTCTCCACTCCATCCCTCCATCTCATCCTTGGCCTCCCCCTCCCTCTGGCTGCCCCATCTGCCACCACAGTCACTGCCACAGCTACCTTCATTCCTTACTACCCCTACCAAAACCACCACTACCACTACCTTTGCCTACCACAACTACCAGAACCACCACCACCACCACCACCACCACCACCAGCCTAAACACCCGGGTAATTCAAACGTGTCCCAGCCGCGGTTTCACGTCATTAGCCAACAGCAAAAATCAGAGAGAGAGAGAGAGAGAGAGAGAGAGAGAGGTGGATAAGGGAGATGATGATGATGATGATATAGATAGAAAGGTAGAGAGAGAGAGAGAGAGAGAGAGAGAGAGAGAGAGAGAGAGAGAGAGAGAGAGAGGTGGATAAAGGGGTATGATGATGATGATGATATAGATAGAAAGGTAGAGAGAGAGAGAGAGAGAGAGAGAGAGAGAGAGAGAGAGGTGGATAAAGGGGTATGATGATGATGATGATATAGATAGAAAGGTAGAGAGAGAGAGAGAGAGAGAGAGAGAGAGAGAGGTGGATAAAGGGGCATGATGATGATGATGATATAGATAGAAAGGTAGAGAGAGAGATAGACAGAGAGATAGGTAGTAGAGAGAGAGAGAGAGAGAGAGAGAGAGAGAGAGAGAGAGAGTTACTGGCCTAACCTATTCCTGGCCACGTGGTGAAGGAGCGAGGGCCTGACTGTTGTTGTTGTTGTTGTTGTTGTTGTTGTTTATAGATTATCTCCGCCTATAGAGGAGACCAAGCCTTGATTACGGCCCTGTCGGTGTGTGTGGTCGGACAGGAGGTAGTAAGAAGAGGGAAAATAGGAAGAAAGAATAGAATTGCAGTAATAAAGGGGTGAGCGCTATTTAGGTGCAACATCTACGACACATCGAGGTGGTTTGGCCATGTGGAGAGGATGGAGAGTGAGAGACTGACGAGGAGAGTGCATGTGAGTGAGGTGGAGGGGGAGAGAGGGAGGGGGAGGCCAAGGTTGAGATGAAGGGATGGAGTGGAGAGGTATAAGAGAGAGAGGGTGGTGTGAGTTGGGAGCAGGACAGTGAAATGGCGGGGAACAGGGCGGCGTGGAGGTGATTTGTTTGTGGCTACCCCGTATGGGATGAAGGCGTCTGGCAAAAGATAGACAGCTGTAAGACGTGACGAGGGGGGGGGGGTGGCGGAGGGTTCAGTGGGTGGGATGTGTGGGTTGGGGTAGATTCTGCCGCTCTGAGTAGTTCGGTTGCAGGGCATTTTAGTAGATAATGTAGTAGCGGAAAAGGAGAGTTTGCGTTGCAGTGTTTGCAGTTTTGGTTTTGTTCGTCGATTATATTGGGAAGGGGGCGATGTTCTAGCCGTAACCTTCGCATCAGTGAATGAGTGTAGTTGTTTTCTTGTCTGGGATATGCTTGGTTGAAGGCTGATGCTTTGTTTAATATTTTCTTTTTGATTTGTGAGACACACACCCCTGCACATTGCTACACTTCCACACAGCCACACCTCACAAAGTCTCCAAAGTCACTTGCGGTAGAATATGATACAGAAGACCCTGGTTGTGTTACCATTACTAACCCAATTAATGCTAGATCACAGTTTTTTAAATTTTATTCTTACTCTCTCAAGACGATTTTATTTAATACTAAAGATCTGTGGCAGTGAAGGTTAACTAAGATTTATTCCTTTCCCAGGGGTGACGAGCGGCCAGTAACAGGAGCAGCCAACAGAGAGCTATGTGGCATTTCTTTACTGCAGTGTGTCACCATATCCCGCCCCACACCACCACACATCCCCGCCAGTCCCTCTCTACTCACCAGTCTTCGAAACGACCTAACATTGTCTTTCCAAAGCCACGAAGTGTAGATGTTGATACAAATAAACGTGAAATACAATTATGTCTGAGTTTCTCTCCTAAGCTGAGCATGTCATCAAAAAAATAACCCCAATCTTGTAAAATGACCTTCTTTTAATATTAAAAGGCTTAAATATTAGCCGTAAATAACAAGTATAATTAGATAAGCATCCTGTGAAAATTCTCTGAGTACATAATTGGAGAACTGAGGACACCAGAATTTAGGACAAGCCAAAGAAAAGCCAGCGAACTCAGGCATGACCAAAAGCACCCCACATGGCCTCCCTAGCATTGGAGTACTGGATATGTTGGTACTCCACTATCTGTGTTAGTCATGGAGGCTCAGTAGTACCCTTAAGACAAACTACTATATGAAAATCTGGTTGGAAAATGAGAATGCTTTGAAGTGCATTGACACCGACAGCTGAAATAATGCTCAAAATGTCGTCTATTGTATTAAAAGGAACCGATCAAGCCAGTCACTACTCAGATGCCGTAACTATACCGGACAGCGCTAGCCTGAAGGATCCATTGTATTCGTCAGTTAAATCTGGAATGCTGATCTCTCAAACTTCTGCTTCTACTACTACTACTACTACAACTAATAGTGATGATGATGAAAATAATAATAACAGTAAATTTCCAGCCCAAAAGTAGTCAAGATACAGAGGGTTCCCAGCACCTACATCACTCCAAAATCTCCTTACCTAAAGACTCGTGGCCAGTGAAGTGCAATATTTTCGCACAATAGGACAAAATCAGTTCACGTTTGAGCACACTGTACGTAGAATGAATAAAATGTTAGTTTATGGAATACAGGAGTCTGCCACAACTCTCCATTCGGGGAAAAAATGGTTAAAGGAAAAAACCCAGGCAGAGGCGAACAGGAGTAGGCTGTGGTATCAGACTGTTGATGTACCATCGATGTTTTCACTGCCTTTTCCTCTCATATACAGAATGAAACTAAAGCTTTAGTAATTCCCAAATACGCACATCATTGTTAACTGACGTGATCTGGTACGAGTATGGCTGAAAACAAAATGTGTAATGACAAAAGCGACCAGAAAACAGCAATCGTTTTTTCTGCTACTAAGGGGTGTTATTACAGCCAACCGAGAAAGCCCGATGAAGCTACGTGTTTGGCCAGGTTTATAATTATATCTGTCTATCAGTCTGCCTCCCTACCTGTATACCTGCCTGCCTGTCTGTCTGTCTTTGTCTTCCTGCCTGTCTGTTAGCAAAATTATCGGAAAAAGTCAGCAGATTATCCTATTCTTTATTTAGATTTTGAATAAACCATTCCGTACAAGCCCTTTCTATCTGGGGAACGTTGTCGCTGGAAGCTGAGCAGGAAGAGTCAGCGGACACTGACTAATTTTTCGCAGTTACCCATCCATTTTACTGGTTTTCCCTGAACAGAAAGCCCAGCCCGACTTAGTCTGTGGCGTCACAAAAGGTGCGGGGGTAGTCAAGCGTGCAGATCATCTCTGTCATTACACTTTGAATTAGGTTAGGATGAAGTAATTCGATATTTACAGCATTCAGTAAAAGGTCAGGATTACAAGACAAGGATAAAGGTTCGGCCACCCATCATGTCCGAGACAGAGAGTCATCAGTTTCGAAGCATTGTGACGAAGAAGCAATAAACTGTAGGTCAGAGGTAGACTCCGTGGAGAGAGTGCGTCAGTACATCACGTCTACACAATTATTTTAATTTCTATTACCATACTCTAAAGTCACAGGTGTTTATTGATAAAGGGGACTGGATTTTGAACCGCTTGTGAGGCACGAGTGTTGTTGGCGTCACTTCATAAGCTGGTGGTTAGATTTTGCTGGATTTTCCCGCCATTGTCCTCTTGCCTGTGATCTCGCCTTGTTCCCGCTGCACCCTCCAAAGGTATGCTGTTTGACTTTTACTACAGTCGCGGCGCACGACTCTGAGGTCATTATCGTACCCTGGCAACTTACCATTCAAAAGTGCGACCGATTTCGTATCATATTATGCACGAATCAAAATATTAACCACGAATATATTATACACGAATGTTATTATTATACACGAGCATATTATACACGAATCACATGCGTCTCATATAATACACGAAATCAGACGTACTTTTGAATGGTAGTTGCCAGGCCACGAGAATATCCACCTCAGAGTCGCGCGCCACGACTATAATTCTGTACTCGTTTTACTCTAACTTGGCTCAAATTTTCCATCCCTCCAACCTGAATGCTGAGTTGTAGCAATAGATTAATGCTAGAAAACGTAAGTCACAAAAAAGTGGTATGGAAAGGGAGCCGTAGCGTTGTCCGTTTCTGCCAATGACCCATGTGAAGTAAGCTGCAAAAGGACGAAAATTTGGGCCATTTACAATGGAAAAATAATATACTGCGTGATACAATGAT
>NW_027643833.1:95000-109109 GCF_032717465.1 Coenobita brevimanus
AAGGGTGGCATACGGATGTGTGGGGGGGGGTTGTAGAAATGCGTGTTCATGGGCGCCTACGTGTGTGTGTGTGTGTGTGTGTGTGTGTGTGTGTGTGTGTGTGTGTGTGTGTGTGTGTGTGTGTGTGTGAGGTAATTGACCTAACAATTGATTTACATTCATATGGCAATGGGATTAAATAAAATTAAGGATTACTGACTTGGATTGTACTAGAATTTTCTGTGAAAAATTGTGTTTAAATCAGACTATGATAAAACTCAACCACTTAACGGGTCAAGTAGGAATGCTGCAGCCGGCCCTACAGTAAATACCTAATCCAAATCATTATTTATATACTACTGTATAATCAAATCTATAAATTAATCACTTAACTCTGTAGGCCTACAGTGGGCAAGGAATATACGAGATACGTACAGCAAAACAAATGTCAGATAATAGAAATATACTGTATATAATAACCATTATCATATGCTTCTCGTAATTACTTACATGTCTCCCATCTAAAAGTATACACTATTCTATGTTCATTATGGCTTGACCAGAAATATTACCTTATAAGTCTGTAACACATTGACACTTGAATTTGGTACTTACTTTTGAACTTAACATTTACGTTGGCACTTGATTTGGTACTTAAGTTGACAATTCATTTAGGACTTAAGTTGGCGCTTGAGTTGGGACCCAAGCTCGCCCTTGAGCTGGGACTTAAGATGGCACTAGAGTTGGGACTTAAGTTTGCGCTTGAGTTGGGACTCAAGTTGGAACTTGAGTAGAATATTAATTTGTCACTTGAGCTGGTACAAAAGCTGGCGCCGAGGTCGGACATAAGTTGGCAGTTGAGTTGGCACTTATGTTGTCAAATGAGTTGGCACTTACGTTGTCACTTGAGTTGCTACATATGTTGGCGCTTTAGCTGGCACTTAAGTTAGCTCTTGAGTTGGCACTTACGTTGGCACTTGATTTGAGACTTAAGTTGGTGTTTGAGTTGGAACTTAAGTTGGTGTTTGAGTTGGAACTTAAGTTGGTGTGTGAGTTGGGAGCTAAGCTGGCCCTTGACTTGGGATTAAGCTGGTGCTTGAGTTGGGACTTAAGCTGGCACTTGAGTTGGTGCTTAATTTTTGCTTGAGTTGCGACTTATTTTGGTGCCTGAGTTGGGACCTGAGTTGGTACTTGAGCTGGCACGTTGTCACTAAGTTGGGACTTAAGCTGACACTTGAGTTGGGACTTAAGTTGTCGCTTGAGTTGAGTAGGCGCTTGAGTTGAGACTTAGGTTGGCGCTTGAGTTCGGAGTCAAGTTGGCGCTTGAGTTGGGAATTAAATTGGCACTTGATTTTTAACTTACGTTGGCACTTGATTTGGGACTTCAGTAGGCACGTGACTTGAGACTTAAGTTGGTGCTTGAGTTGGGACTTAAGTAAGCGTTTGAGTTAGAACTTGAGTTGGTCCTTCCTTTGGGACTTAAGTTGGTACTTGTATTTCGACTGAAGTTCGTACCTGTGTTGGGACGAGTTGGGACTTGAATTGAAACTTGAGCTGGCACTTGAGTTGGGACTTAAGTTGGCGCTTCAGTTGTGATTTAGGTTGGTGCTTGAGTTGGGACTTATTTTTGCGCTTGCGTTGGGACTTAAGTTGGCACTTGAGTTGGGCCTTAAGATTGCGCTGGAGACTTACGTTTGTGCTTGATTTGAGACTTGGGTTGGCACTTGAGTTGGGACTTAGCTTGGCGCTTAAGCTTGTACTCAAGTTGGTGGCCCATGGCCGAAACGTCCTACATTCGGTAGAACCTGAGGGATGATTTGATGGAAGAAGAAAAGGGATGAAGTGAGGAAAGGAAGCGAGGGATAAAGTATGGGAGGAAGAAGGGGTACGATGCGAGGAGAGGAGATAGAGGAGAAGAAGAGAGGTGAATTGAGGTAATGTGAGCTGAGGTGAGGCGAGGTGAGGAACGAAAAGTAGGAAGGGGTGAGAGAGGGTGGGGAAAAGCAGCCGGGTGAAGCGGGGGATAAAAAGAAGAGATAATATAGCGTTAGGACGGGGGAGACTGGGGAGAGAAAAAAGAGAGAGAGGCGAAAGGGAAAGGGTGGGAGTGGGTATGGGTGAGAGAGAATGGAGAGAGATGGAGGGAAGGGGAGGGATGAGAGACATGGGAGTCGAGGCAGGTGAGTAGAACGGGTGTAACAAGGGAGCGAGATATGGATACACAGAATGGCATCTATCGGAACAGATACACAGAGATAGAACGAATAAGGTCAGGGGGAGAGGTAGATGGCATGGAGAAGGGTAGAGAGGCAGGATGGAAGGAGAGGAAGGAAAAATAACGAGATGTAACAGAGGTAAGGAAGGGAGAGAAACAGGCAGAGCGGATGAAGCAGTTGAGATGAAGTAGGGGAGAGAGAGAGAGAGAGAGAGAGAGAGAGAGAGAGAGGTAAAGCAGGAAGGAAGGAGGGAGACTGGAGGAATGAGGCAAAGGATGATGGCAGAAAAAAGGGAAAGAGGGGTAAAGAAAGGGCGAAGAAGTAGGCAGGAGGGAAAGGCAGGTAGGGTGAGGGAGAGGCAGAGCAGGGGAGGGGGGGTTGCCAGGCAAGGGAGGTGGGTGGGGGGAGGAGGAAAGAGGGTGAGGGTCAGGCTGGCTGGCTGGATGGAGTGGTAAAATACATTAACCCGCCAACGATTGGTTTTATATTGGATAACAGACTATGAATCCTGCCCAGGCTAAATTGAGCACAGCGGGTCTGAGTGGTGCAGCTGGGGAGTGGGGGTATGAGTGTGTGGCAATGGGAGAGTGGGAATGTGGGGGTGAAGGGAAATAGTGTGTGGGAAAAGGTGTGTGAGAAAAAAAGAGGGCAAGGAAAATAGGGAGTGTAAGGGTGTGGGGAAATGGGGTGTATAAGGCTGGGGGTAGGGGTATAAAAAAGTGGGAAGTCGGAGAGTAGGAGTGTGAGGGAGTGAAGATTTTGGAAAGTGAAAGGAGAAGTACTGGAGTGAGGGATATGAGAATTTGATGAGTGGATGACTACGGGTTCAGGGAATGGGGAAGTGGAGATGGGAAGATGTGAAAGGGTGGGGAAGAGAGTTTTGGAGTTCAGAATGTGGGGAATGGTGATGTGAGGAAACGGGGACTGTAAGCATTAGACTCTGAGGACTTGGGATGTGACAAATGGAGGTATGGGGAGTATGGATGTGGAGATACGGGGCGTGAGGGTGTAAGGATGTGGGAAGTGGAGATGTGGAGAGTATGGAGTGGAGCTGTGGTTAAGTTGGGAGCTGAATATGGGGTAAGTTGAGGAATAAGAGTGAGTGGGGAGGTGAGGAGTGAGGGAATGGGAGACAATGGAGACAGGGAGGGAAAGGAGGAAATTGTATAAGAAAGACAGTGTGAACGATCAGAAGGGACGGCAGTGAAAGTGGGTGAGGCAGACGCATAAAAGAGTGGAAGAGTGTAAAGGTAATAGAGAGGAAAGGAGGATACTGAATGTATAAATGAGAATGGGAACAGCATAAGTGTAAAGATATGGAAGAGAGTGAAAACACAAACTGAGAAAGGAGGAAGATGATTATAGGGAAGACAATATGAATGATGTGGGAGAGGGGCAGTACAAAATGAGTAAAGAGGAATGAAAGAAAGTGGCGCTGATGTAAGAGTATGGGAAGTATAGGGGAGGGACTGAATAACAGTGAATAACGGAGATGGGTAGGTAAGCGAATGGGAGACTGGATGCGTGGAAGTGGCTAACAGAATGAGTGAGACTGGGGTAAGAGAAATGCATGGAAGAGAAAGTAATGGGTGGCAATGGAGGAAATAAAAGTGAAAGGATGGTACCATGAATTATGTGGGCCAGGGAGAGTTAGGGAGGAGGGGTGGGCAGGTGCGTGACTGGGTGAGAGTGGAGATAATGGGAGAGAAAAGAAATAACTGTATGTAAGGAAGAGAATGGGCAGGTGTGTGAAGGAATAGGAGAGAGTGGAGGCCCCACGTGAGAAAGGAGGCAAATGAAGGAAAGGAAGACAGTGTCAATAATTGGGGAAGGAGAGGCGAAAGGATGAAATTGTAGTATTGAAGAATGGTGAAGAGTGGAGATGCTAACTGGGACAGGAGAAGAGACAGTGTAGGGAAGCAACAATGTGAATTATGGACGAGGTGGGGTGGATAAGAAAGACATTGGAATAATGAGTGTCTAAGGCAATGACAGAGTGGATGAATGTAGGTGTGAGAGAGTGCAAGAAAATGGATATTGTTGGTGAAAAAGGAGGGTTTTCAGTATATGGAAGGCAGCATGAATGATGTAGGGGTAGAGCGGGTGAATGGATGCTAGGAAGCAGAAGACAGCGGAGATACAGGCTGGGAGAGAACCAAGGTGGGGACGAGATAATGTGAATGACAAGGAAGGTGAGATGGGTTAATGGAAGAATGGGTGAGTGACAGAGAGAGTGTGAGACTGGAGTTTGAGGGAATACAAGGGAGTGGAGGCTTCACGAGACTGGGGGGAGTAGGAGATAAGGAAGCACAAGAAACACAGTGCATGATGAGAGGGAGCTGGGGTGGGGTTGTGAAAGAGTAGGTAAGTGGTGTGCGAGTGAATGGTGAATGGTAGAGAGTATGAATGTGGAGCAGAAATGGAACAATGTGTTACGGAGTGCCAGTGTGGAATTAACCACTAAATAACAATGGTTCCTACCTAAGCTGAATAGTTTTCCGATTGTGGAAGCAATGTACAACAATATAGGCCTACATTAAAAAAAAAAATAATAATAGTTTATAAACTACTTTCTATCCTGCATCACTGCGGCAGATCTCTTGTAAGAATAAAATCGCCTGATGAGAACGAGAATAAAATATAAGACATTAATGGAAACTTTAACCCTTTCTCACACTCTGAAAAACCGTCTGATGTTAGTAACAGTAAAAGAAGTGATAGAATTGTAAAGAATGGGGTAAAAATATTGGGTGGTGAAATAAGTTACCAAAGGGTTGAGGGGCATGTCTGTGGCAGGGTGGGTGGTGTGTGTTGCACTGCGATGAAAGTGGACGGGGAACAGGTGGAAATTGGAATTTCGAAGTGAGTGAAATACAGACAGGAAATGAATGCCAATATCGGTGTGGATGTGTGTGTAGGGAGTCGGCGTGGGTGTGGGAATGGGTGTGAAAGTAGATTTGGGAGTAGGAAGATATGGTAGATTGGAAGTGAATGTAGACGAGCAGTGGCTGAATGAAGGAGAATGCAGGGAGTGTCCCGAGAGTGGAAATAAGACAACTGGGTGGGGATAAGATGAGTAGATGAGGACGTGACTGCGACTGGAGGTATGAGATGAGGAATGGAAATGAAAATAGGAATGGAAATGGAGTCTGTGCGTGGGTAAGGAGTGAGTGGAAAACAGACTGAATGTAAGCTGGAAGTAGGTAAAGATTATGGAATGAATAGGTACTGGTGTGGTTGTGACTCGAGGAGTGGGTGTGGGTAAAGGAGTGGAAAAATTGAAGTGGCTAACGGGTGTGGATGGGGGTGATGAGTGAATGGAAAAGATGGAATAAAAAATGAGTAAATAAATGATTGGACAGCTAACTGAGAATGGGAAGAAGAGGGGAAAGGAGTGAATGAGTTGACATAAGTTTGTTGATGAAACAAAAATGGGAACAGGAACTGATAAAGACTGTGAGTGTGGGTGAGGAGTATGGGAGATAGGTTGAGACAGTATATAAGTGCATGGTAACCAACTGAGAGTAGTATGGAAAAGGAAGAAGAGTGAGTCAGTATAATTGTAGGGAGTCAGTGGGTGAGAGTATTAACGAAGAATAAAAGTGAGGACAGGGAGTGAAACTGTGGGTGAGGTGTGACTGGAGATAAGTGGCAGTGATGGGAAGGAGTGACAGAAGTGAGTAAATAAAGGTGTAGTGAATTTCAAGTGAATAATACTGAAGAGGAATGAAAGCAGAGGCAGGAACTGATAAATACCGTGTTAGTGAGTAATGAATGGAAGGCCGACTGCTGAAAGTAGATACAAGAGACAGGGTAACAGACCGAATACTGTAAGACGGGGTAGAAGGAGTGTGTTAGTAATAATGTAAGGAGTGGATGGGGAGTGTGTTGATGTGTGAATGTAGGACCTGATGACGAGATAACTTTGACCTAATTTAGTCTACCCTCTCACACTCTCATTCCTATTTGTCAGTCCGCCTCTCTCTCTCTCTCTCTCTCTCTCTCTCTCTCTCTCTCTCTCTCACACACACACACACACACACACACACACACACACACACACACACACAAACACACACTCTAAACCCCACTCTTTTACCTCCCATCCAAACATCAGATTTATTCCCTCTCCCCTCCCTCGCCCTCACCCTCACCCTCCCCGCCTGCATCCCCACCCTGCCCCCATCAGACCTAACTCCATTATTACTATGTAAACAAGCTAACATTTTAATCATCAAAACAAACGGCAAAAATAATTATGCACGTCGCCGCCCTTGCCCCCCCCCCCCAAAAAAAAAAGCATTGGGACAAATTCCTCATCCAACCACACCACCATGGTAAAATCACGCCTTCAGATTTAAATGGAGTTGTTAAAAATGACTCGTCCGTAACACACACAAAAACAAATATATTATGATGCACTATAAACAAATATATTAGATGTCAGGTGAAATAATTACCACCAGTACAATGACATACTTGAACATGATAACAGTGTTGCTGGTGGCAGATGACTTCATTCAGCGGAAGTTGTCTTATGGTGAAGGGGTTAATGGAGGCTGTAGCTAACTCCTTCAGTTACAAAAGTCTATCCAAAGCTAATTAAAATCGTCTGAAAGTATCAACAATGTAAAAATAAATGTCAGGGTAGTGATGTGGTTACCCCCATCAGCCCAAGGACCTCATCATTTTTTTTTCTTATTAATACTACAGGAATGCTGGAGACGGACGCCTTCACGTAGTGGCACCAATATTACGGGGTGGTTCCGCTGCCCAGTTATACAACCTTCCCTCAACTCCCTGCCTGTCCCCCAAAACGCATGATGGTGGACTGCAGGGAGAGGGCCACTTCAACCTGCAGTCCGGTGGTTTTAGGGTCAGATGAGCTTGGGTCCTCACCAACAACCCCAGATGATTGCATTGACATAAAGCAAGATGACCTGGAGATGAAAGGGTTAGATATACGGTATGTGACCTGTATTACACACACACACACACACACACACACACACACACACACACACACACACACACACACACACACACACACACACACACACGGGCAGGCAATTTTGGCAGGCATCAGAAATATGAACTCGAAAATGAGTGAAGGCATTTTCATATGAGATCATTAAAATTTTAGACGGGGAGTAAAGATCATCGCAGAGATCTCCTTCGCAAAATATTTCGCATAAATTGGACGCAGTCACCATCATCATCATCATCATCATCATCATTATCATCATCATCATGACTTCTTCGCACCTAAGGATGAAGTGAATTCGGAACGATACATATGAAAAGAGAAAGTAGGAAACTGTGAGAATTAGCAACAGCATACATAGCGAAATGGGCCAGACACTCATTCATACACTATTCGAGCCTCAGGAATCCTGGCTCCACCGCACAGGCCTATATCAACTTCAAATACTTTTTAAAAATAAATTCGCATCAATACAGCAGTATAACCAATCTGTTGATATGAATACATCGATATATTACACACGGCACAAATAAAGCAATTTTCTAACGCTACTTCAATGGTCACTGTTCCTCTGAACTATCTGCATGCATTCCTCCACTTCTACGACGGGCGCTTAGCACCCGTCTAGCAGCAAACTCTCACCCCTTTTCTGTCCAACTCTCTAATGCAAGAGTTAACCGTTACTTCCAGTCCTTCATTTATGCAACACGTCAACTTTGGAACTGTCTCCCTCTGTCTGTATTTCCTGCTTCCTATGATCTCCAGTCTTTCAAACGCAGTGTTTCCAGGCATCTCGAAATGAATGGATCTTGAATTTGGCTCTCTCTTGTATTTTGTTTTTCTCTTAGAAGGAACAGTTTTGCGGGCTCATGGCCTTTGGTTCCTTTTTCCTCACATAAAAAAAAAAAAAAAAACGAATGGTGGGCACAGTAATACAGTAAATGTGCTATAGTCTCGTAGATTACATGACGGCGTTTTAAAATTTTACCCCTGCTGCCACCAGGCGATTATATTCAGCTTAAACCAAACCTCTTGTAGTGATGGGGTTAATAATGGCTATAACTACCTCCTCCAATTTACGAAGTCTTTCCACAGCTGAATAAAATCGTCTGGTGGTGGCATTAATAGAGCATATCCGATAAAACAGGACATGGGAGTGAAGTAGTTTAATATAGTACCAATTTACAAGAAAATATTAAAAGTAACTATTAACCAAACGCAGTAACTGAAACCCACGAATTCCATGACGGATTTTAATTACTATTATTGCCATCTTCTGGAGATTTAATTTAGCTTGGGAGAGATTTTCCGAACAGGTGGGGTTAGACTCTTCCTGTGCTACACTTTATTACTACAAACTCCACAATCACTCCCGGAACTCCAACACACAAAAATATACGAAACACAATGGAACACCGAAAAAACATGAAACAACACCAGAGCACAACACACCAGACATGCCTATTTCAGAGAGGAAAAATTAAATATTGAAAAAATACCAAACAAACCACACACACACACACACACACACACACACACACACACACACACACACACACACACACACACACACACACACACACACACACACACACACACACACACACACACACACACACACACACACACACACACACACACACACGGGCTTCGCAAATTATCATATACAGTATACACTGTTAGTACTGGAATAAGTTGCAAGACATTTACAAGCGTCCCCTTCCACCCATCTTCCTCTTCTTTCCCCGCCCCCTCCCTTTCTCCCTCCCAATATATTCCCCTTTCCACCCTCTTCCTCTTCCCTCCACTTACTCCCCTTCCTTTCCCCTACCATCACGTCTTTTCCTTCTTGTTCCTCTCCTTCCTTTCTTTGTTTAAAATTTTCCTTCCCCACTCTCTCTCTCTATTTCCCATTCCTTTCCCCTTTCTAACATTTTCCCCTCTCCCAGTCTTCCTAGCTCCCTTCCACCTCCATTCCTCAATCACCCTCTCCCTGTTATTTCCCCCTCTTCCCTTACCTGTACTACAAGTTCCCTCCCCTTCCCTACCGTCCTCTGCCCCCTTCCTCCAAGTTTCCTACCTCTCCCATAACTGTCTCCCTGCATTCTTCCGCCCTTTCCTCACCGTCTTCCGTCCCACTCTCTCTATCACAACCTCTTCCCCAACCAGGTAATGAAGTGATTAGGTTAAGGTGGGGGTGTGGGGGCAGAGGGTGGATCTGCATGATAGTGGCAATTGCATTAAGTAAAGGAGAGGGGGATGGGGGGTTAAAACTGAAGCCAAAAGTTGTGGGTGCGGCGGGGGTAATGTTGAGAGAGAGAGAGAGAGAGAGAGAGAGAGATAATATATTCATGGTGGTCATGTTAGATCATGAGGATGGAGGGTGATGGTGGAGTGTGAAAAAAATGTGCATGTTTAATAGTATGAACTATATAATGTGTGTGTGTGTGTGTGTGTGTGTGTGTGTGTGTGTGTGTGTGTGTGTGTGTGTGTGTGTGTGTGTGTGTGTGTGTGTGTGTGTGTGGTGGCTTCAAACTTCACTAATGAGGTGGAACGAGAGGGACAACTCAAACATTTTTATGTGGGCAAAAATAAGATGAAAGGCTGGCTGGTCTTCCTGCTGACTGCCTTGCACAACTGCCACGGAAAAATATGGCTTTAATTTCACACCAAACTTAATGAAGAAATGATTACATACACACCGGTATAAAATGATGAAGACGATGATGAGGATAATTATGATGGTGGTGATTTTGCTGCTGATGACGATAATGATGATGATGATAATCCTGGTGGTGATGATGATGATAATCCTGGTGGTGATGATGATGATAATCCTGGTGGTGATGATGACCATGATAATAGTCCTGGTGATGATGATGCAAATGATGGTGATGTTGATGATGATGATGATGATGACTGGAGGAGAAGAAGGAGGAGAAGGGGGAGGAGGCTATGATGACTGTGAATGGAGGATATTTTTAATGCCTTGGATTACGAAGGGTCTTTCCTAAATTCATCTGGCGTCGGCAAGCATTAAAAATGACGACGTACTAAAAGTTCTTGTAATGACCAAAACACTACTCAGACATATGACGACCAGGAAGAGTATAAAGGGCATGAGGGGAGAGACGTGAAGAAAGATGGGATGGGGAATGATAATAAAAGGCATGAGGGGAGAGACGTGAAGAAAGATGGGATGGGGAATGATGATAAAAGGCATGAGGGGAGGGACGTGAAGAAAGATGGGATGGGGGAATGATAATAATAGGCATGAGGGGAGAGACGTGAAGAAAGATGGGATGGGGAATGATGATAAAAGGCATGAGGGGAGAGACGTGAAGAAAGATGGGATGGTGGAATGATAAAGGTGAACAGTCAGGGATAAGATACAGATAAGAAGACCCGAAGAAGGAGACAGATGTGTACTTTACGCTTTACTTCTGTTATGGAAGATACATTCAGAAAAACGATGTAAAATGATAGTGAAAACTAACGAATATATATTATTTGAGAGAGAGAGAGAGAGAGAGAGAGAGAGAGAGAGAGAGTATAAATGCATGAGGCTGAAGTACTGAGGGTGAGGAGGAGCGTCTGAAATGAGGGTGATAGTGAGACAAAGAGAGCGTGTGTATGAAAAACAGGGACAAAAGTACAAGCGAGGGAGAGCGTGTGCTCATGAAGGTTTATGAGAAAAGTCAGTTTTATGGCTATTGCTGCACGCCCACACACGCATTCGTATACACACACGTACAAACACACATACCAAGTACACACATAAGCACACATACACATTCATTCATAACTCCCGGCTCACATATATTTACATGACTTAAATCACTAAGCATGTAACATCCGGACACACACACACACACACACACACACACACACACACACACACACACACACACACACACACACACACACACACACACACACACACACACACACACACAATGACACTGCACGCAAACACAAACACAAACTTACACAAACACGCTTATAAACACACCAATACAAGCCAACCAACAAAAACACGCGGGAAAACATAAACAAACGTATAGCACAAAACACATGCCAACTCAAAATCAAGAGCAAGGATACGACAAAGTTACTGATGTGTTTGTAACTAACTGGTATTGAACTGCAGCATTCCCCTTCCCAACACTCTCTCTCTCTTTCTCTCTCTCTCTCTGACTTTACTTTCTTCATTCTGCCACTCGCTTTCAATCATTATTATATTCTCATCAGCATTTCTCACTCACACACTCATACTCACTCGCTTACACATTTTCTCTCGCCGATAGTTTTAGTTCTCATTTCTTCATTCTGTCAGTCTTTTTCGCTCACTCACTGTTTTCCTCCAAACCTTTCTCAGTTCATCACACTCGCTTGCGTTTTCGTCAGCTGGTCGTGTCACTTTTCCTCACTGATATTGTAAGCTATCTTTTATCAGCTAATTTATGGCTATTACTATCTCACTCTTATCACCGGTACAGCACCATGATAACATTGTGTAATTTTTTAGTGCAGCTATCAGACGATTTTATTCAGCTTAAGAGTAATAGTGATTTCAGTCTACATTAACGTCTTCAATACTAGGGGTTCTCCTGAAATGGTGAAACTGTCTGGTAGCAGCGAGAAAAATATTATTTACGTCCTCGGACTGAAGGGACTGACAACTTTCACTCACTCTAACTCCCTCATGCTGTCTTAGTCCCAGTCATTCTGACTTTCACTGATATTGTCAGTTCCCTTTCTGCTACACAGCCAGCCAATATTACTTTCGTACTCTACCTTTTTCTCAATCGCTCTTTACTCAAGGTTTCGGTCTCCTACTTTATCTTGCTGGCAGTGTTGAGTTCCTTCCTTTTAATCTGAACTCGAATTTAATCGTCGTCGTTGTCGTCATCTCCATTAGTAAATGGAATGGGACGATTCCAGACACAGGAGGAGTTAAGTAGAAACGGGATTTATTCCTTTAATGGTCGGGTCAAGCCTTGCATTGTACTCCAACTAACTACAGACGATTTTATTCATAAGGGGGTTAGTCAGAGGAGCCTGAGAGTTAATTACAGTGTCCAGTGAAATGAGCTACACATTCACATATCATTTACACTTTCGAAATTCTTGTTTTTTAGTTTGAATTATTTCCCACCAGTAAAAATTTCTCTCTAATTTACTCACTCATTTTCTTCCATTGACATTTCTGGCTTTCTTTCCTTCGTTTGGTCACTCGGCCATCTGTTTTCTTTCTCTAATACTGAATCATTGATTCATTAACTATAACAATTACAATCACTCTATTGTAACTCAGATAATCACTCACTCTAATTTTCCTCAGTGTCACATGTTAACACCTTCACAACTTAAGTCTCTTATTAAAACTGGCCTACATTCTTTCACTCACACATACTCTCACACTCAGCTACTTTCACTTACGCGTTTACTCAAACTCATCTTTTCATTCACTCCCTCACGATCACTCAACTCTCTTTCATGTTCACTTCATCCTTGAACATTCTCAGTCGCTTATGACCCATTCTCAGCTGAATTAATTCGTCTAAAATAATAAAGTTGTTACGATCGTAAGAATGTATGGTACCAGAATTAACAATCCCAGGCTGACTCTCAACCGAACATATCCAATAATAAATGGAATAAAACAAGGAAGTTATTCCGATCATGTAGACATTAATAATCAATGGGCTTTTGCAACTCAGTTTTAGCTGAATAATATCGCCTAACATTACCCTGAATACAGTATAATACAAGCCTTGCCTCAGATCATCAAACAGTTCACTTAAACGCTATATTAAACTCATCTTCCAATTCTCTCTCTCACAATCAGACACTCTCCCCTCTATCAAGTTCACCCTCTTCCTTTAGTCATTATTCCCTCGTCCAATTCTTCCAGTGTTGTTATTGTGTTCCTCTTCCTCCTCTTCATCTTACCACACCCCACATTCAATGCTTTTAATTGCTTCTGTCTCGTTACTTCTCCTTCATTACCTCAGAAGTAGGGGCGGTAAGAACACAATTCTTCCTCAGCCAGTCTTCCCCCTGTCCACCACCTTCAGCTTTTCAAACACAGTGTGTCCACGCATCTTAAAATCATTTGTCTAGTGACATGTAACCTTTGTTGGATCAGCACTAAAACGAAGTACTGTACTGGTTTTTAGTTCCAAACATGTCTTGTGACCTGTAACCTTTGACGGATCTGCACTACAATCAAAACACTTCTTTTCATTCCCACACACACAGTGCATATGCCAATTCGGTTTTGAACCGGTTCATGCATTCAGGAAAAAACACCTCACCCTCTGACCCAGACCCCTGGCCTTGATCTCTGATCGTTTTCCACCAACACTGAATTACTTCTTTCATGACACACAAACAATGTATGTGCCAATTTTGATCCTAATCGGATCAGGTATTCAAGACATACTTTGACTACACACAGACATACACACACACACATATATATATATATATATATATATATATATATATATATATATATATATATATATATATATATATATATATATACTGAAACGACCTCCGTCTCAACAGCTGCGCCTTCGGCGTCACTAACAAAATATCTTTGACTGAAGTGAAGTGATTACTTTGACTGAAGTGATTACTCTCTTCCACTTTCTCCAAACCTTTCGTTACTGCCTATCTCTTCCTACCTAGATATATATAGCTAGCTAATAACCTAGCTAGTACGGTACTGACTGATGCCACATCCAGTGAGTTACCTAATACAAAAGAAACTTTCAGGCATTTGTCCCTACTTGATAACAGTCCCTCTGCTAATAATACACCACCCTCCCTTCTCACACCTTATCTCTCCACCTGGCCCATGGTCTCCCACACCATCTCTTTTTACTGTTCCCTCATATACGAATAATATTACCTTTCTTT
>NW_027643834.1:0-2500 GCF_032717465.1 Coenobita brevimanus
AACAATGAATAGGGCAGTAAGGTGTAATAAGCAAAATAAATGGCTTAGGAAAAGGTGTTAGGCTTTATATAACAATGAATAGGACAGTTACGTGTAAAAAGCAAAATAAATCGCTTAGGAAGAGGTGTTAGGGATTTATATAACAATGAATAGGGCAGTAAAGTGTACAAAGCAAAATAAATCGCTTAGGAAAAGGTGTTAGGGATTTTTATAACAATGAATAGGGCTACAAAGTGTAACAAGGAAAATAAATCGCTTAGGACGAGGCGTTAGGGATTTATATAGCAAAGAAATGTTAGTAAAGGGTAATAAGCAAAATAAATCGCTTAGGATGAGGTGTTAGGGATTTGTATAACAATGAATAGGGCAGTAAAAGTGTAAAGAGCAAAATAAATCGCTTAGGAAAAGGCGTTAGGGACTTGAGTTGGTGGACAAGGCTGTGTGTGGAGAGAGAGAGAGAGAGAGAGAGAGAGAGAGAGAGAGAGAGAGAGAATCTATTTTGTATGCTAAAACTGAAAGACAAAGGAGAGAGAGAGAGAGAGAGAGAGAGAGAGAGAGAGAGAGAGAGAGAGAAATATGTCGACGAAAGCAAATCAAAATTCAAACCATTCTTCCGTTGGGTGTTAAATTATTGTAAACGGTTTTCTGTTTAAATATCTGGACATTTAAATCGTCCGTATCATAAAATCGGTTACTGTGTAGAAATCGGGAGGAGGAAGAAGGGAGGGAAGGGGGAGGAGGGAAGGCATGGAGGGAGGGGGAGGAGGGAAGGTATGGAGGTGGAGAGAAGGAGAGGGAGGGGTGAAGAGAGGTGAAGAGAAGGAGAGGGAGGGGTGGAGGGAAGTAGGAGGCTTGTTGGGGGGTGGGGAAAGACTCGTGAAATCTGGATGCCTGGTCGAGGTTGCGTATAAATAATTCAAACTCTCTAATATATTTAATTCAAATCCTGTATCTTTCTTTCATTATTCTCAAGTGAACTAATTAATCAGAAGATATAATTAAGCCCCAATTAGCACTATAGGTGTAATTAGGAGGTGTATTTAGGCCTCATTAAGTACGAGATTTGGCGGGATTGCTATGAGGGGGGGTAGTATTATGACGCCGTGAAATATGTACTCAGTTACCATCAATTAATTTTAAACCCATTTTCCAAAACTAACCCCATTTTTTTCAAGACAAAATTTATATAGAAAGAAAAGATGATAAAATTTTGTATATTGAGAAACAGGAAAGGCCCCGCTATTGTTTTTCTTATGCTTTATTTAAAAATTTGAAAATACTGATTGGAAACTCACCGGGAGAGAGACGCTGGCTATGAGCTGCTGTTTGGGGCAGTATGAGTTGCTATCTTGTGGAGGGAGGGTGATTGATGAACGCTCGTGTTTATTATTATTATTATTATTATTATTATCATTATTATTTTGCGGGCGTGTAGAGACGAAAAGGAGTATGTAACAGTCGAACCCAGATCTGTGTGACTTGCAGGGGGAGTGTCTGTGTGTTTTTCCGTGTTTTTGTAAAGGGAACAGAAATATTACAAGAGTTTTTCTCGTGTGTTTTTCTGTGTTTTAGCGCGTGTGTGGATACGAAAAGTAATATTATCAGTCAACCCAGATCTGTGGCACTTGTAGTGGCAGCGGCTGGGTGTTTGGCCGTGTTTTTTTCTGTGTTTTTCCGCCTGTGAAGAGAAGAGGAATATTGGAAGACGAAGGAAGTGTTTTAGTGAAGTGCTATTGGAGAGAGACAGCGAGGGGAGCGATGTGACCAGGGAACTAGTGCAAGGTAAGGAGAGAGAGAGAGAGAGAGAGAGAGAGAGAGAGAGAGAATTACTAAAGCTGTACAACTTTCCACGGCACTTCTTCGTGACTACCATCATATTAGAGAGAGAGAGAGAATTATTAAGGCTGTTCAACTTTCCACAGCACTTCTTCGTGACTACCATCATATTAGGTGTGTGTGTGTGTGTGTGTGTGTGTGTGTGTGTGTGTATGTGTGTGTGTATGTGTGTGTGTGTGTGTGTGTGTGTGTGTGTGTGTGTGTGTGTGTGTGTGTGTGTGTGTGTGTGTGGTCACCATCACATCCGCTTCTGTTCACACTTTCTCACATTTACCTTACCCCCCCCTCTCTCTCTCTCTCTCTCTCTCTCTCTCTCTCTCTCCTGCTACCTTCCCCTCCCCCTTTCCCTAACCTGCTACCTCCTCCCCCAGCCCAGAAGCAGGATATGTCTTCATTCTATACGTCCCTCCTGGCTCTCCCTCACCCACCACCCCCACCCTCTTCCCCTCCCTCACCCCTCTCTCTCTCTCTCATTTTCACTTCTTCCTTTCCTATATAATTTTCATTCCATTTTTCCTGTCTTTTACCTATCTTTTTCCTGACTTTTTCCTATATTTTTCCTGTCTTTCTCTTTTTCCTGTCTTTCTCTTTTTCCTGTCTTTTTCCTGTCTCTCCTATCTTTTTCCTGTCTTTTTCCTGTCTTTCTCCTGTCTTTTTCCTATCT
>NW_027643834.1:7500-10000 GCF_032717465.1 Coenobita brevimanus
AGTAAGTGAGCGAGTATCATCATCATCATCATCACCACCACCACCACTATGCAGCTCCTACACAAGTGTGACTAAGTCAAAGTGTTAGTCATATTCCCACTGGTTGGGGAGACACCCAAGCACCTTTCCTTACCAGTTTATTTCAACATATATCAACGTTCTCCTGTTTATGGTCACAAACTGCCACCGTTCACACATCAGTAAGAGAAAGACAAGAGTTGTGTAAGGTCAGCAAAACCCATCACTGGGCCTCAGGTGCTGGACTGCCTCCTGTGCTAAACACCACTGCCCACTACTAACCAAGGCTCTCTCATTTACCTGATCTATTATCCCTTCCCTGCTTTCTTGTCTACAGGAGCATATTGGCGGCAGATCACCATCCTCCTTTCAGGGGATGCTGACCACCAGTCCCCTGGGTTCATATCTAGCTGAGTGAAGTGAAAACAATACATGAAGCTAAATGCTGAAGGATTTAATCACTCAATTCAAAATAATGATGCCATCCTTTTTCTGAAGGAATCCCCAAACTGAGGTGAGCCATGCTACTGTACACATGGCTTGTATTCTCATCAATTAAGCAAGCTCCCTAGCCCTTAGCTAGTTATGTTTGGATACAGCGGGGTAATAGGATTTTGTACAATTTTTTAGGAAGAGTATGGTGATATTTGAATTATTTAAATAACATACAAGACAGCAAGGGGTAATAAGCATCTGGTAGCACTCATGACTGGAATGTCACTCAGCCATATTGCACAACTTCTGCCTATCAGAATTCTTTCATTCCCCGAACTGCATCTCTCTGGAACTCACTTCCCCAGAGTTGTTTCCCTCCAAACTTCAACCCACAGCTGTTCAAGTCCAACTGTTACAGATATTTTATGAATGGAGGACACCAGAAATATGGTGGATGGATTATTTTTTTTTATTCGTTTTTCCTTCCTCTGTTCTGTTATTTAAAAAATAAATAAATAAATTGCTTGGGAAGATGTGATAGGGAGCTGCCATAACTGACAAGAATACAGGCCATGATTTATAAAACTGGCTAAGCACTGAGTCAAGAGAAGAATATAACAGAGGATAACTGAAGAAGGTTGGCAGACAAAAGCACATAAACTAGCAGAACAAAGCACATAAAGAACATAACAGAAGAAGGAGGCAGACACAAGCATATAAACACAGAATGACACTGACAGAACACAGCACATAAAGAACATGAAAGTGTAGCTACAAAAACCTGGAAGAACAAAGAACGTAACTATGAACATACAAATTTAACTGCAAAAGACTGTGTGAGCTGGGAGCAGGGCAATGAAATGGTGGGGGACAGGGCAACATGGAGGTGATTTGTTTGTGGCCACCCCTTACGGGATTAAGGTGTCTAGCAATAGATAGATAGACAGACAACAACAAACATGCATATGAAGGGAAAACTTAAGGTAGGTTCGTCCATGCTAGGCTGCTCCTGTAAGTAACTAATCTATAAGCGTAAGATGTAAATAGCAAAGAAAACTATCACACGAGTGGATGGTACAACATACAAGAGGCCACATTATAAGTTGTATGGCAGGCACTGTAGCTCCTTTTTGTTAGTGATTTATCTTCCTTTTTGCAACTCAGTATTCTCCTGCATCATTTTATTTATTAGGGGAAGAGGAAGGAGGAAACCAAGGATGAGATGGAGGGATGGAGTGGAGAGGTATATGAGAGGGGGATGTGAGCTGGGAGCAGGGCAGTGAAAAGGTGGGGGACAGGGCGACATGGAGGCGATTTGTTTGTAGCCACCCCTTACGGGTTTGGGGCGTCTGGCAATAGATAGACAGATAGATAGATTACTTACATACAAAAGGATACTGAGATGCAATGAGAGTGAATCACAGAGATGTGTTAAGTCTGCAAAAGCCACTTGTGGTATGACTGTGGGTATAAAACTTATATTTCACATGATGGATATTTTATTTTTCACTGTGGGATAAAAAATGACAAGAGTTACACGTAATTAAACATTCCCTACCATTCTTACACAACTGCAGTCCTCTAACATTCTCACACAATTGCTCAGACATCTAACATTCTCACACTGTTGCTCAGACATCTAACATTATTACACAATTGCTCAGACATCTAACATTCTCACACAATTGCTCAGACATCTAACATTCTCACACAGTTGCTCAGACATCTAACATTCTTACACAACTGCAGTCCTCTAACATTCTCACACAATTGCTCAGACATCTAACATTCTCACACTGTTGCTCAGACATCTAACATTCTCACACAATTGCTCAGACATCTAACATTCTCACACAATTGCTCAGACATCTAACATTCTCACACAATTGCTCAGACATCTAACATTCTCACACAATTGCTCAGACATCTAACATTCTCACACAATTGCTCAGACATCTAACATTCTCACACAATTGCTCAGACATCTAACATTCTCACACAATTGTTCAGACATCTAACATTCTCACACAATTGCTCAGACATCTAA
>NW_027643834.1:17500-40000 GCF_032717465.1 Coenobita brevimanus
CGAGAAATAGGCCCTGGAGCCTTTGCCCTGAGTCGCACACGTAAAAAAAAAAAAAAAAAAAAAAGAATGGTACAGTCACGCCTTTATATAAAAATGGGGACACTCAGGTCGTGAGCAATTACCCACCTATTTCACTGCTACCTGTTTTTTTGTAATGTTATTGAAAAAATCGTCTCAACTCAACTAATAACAGTTCTCGAGTCAAACAAGCTTCTCTCACAAACCCAACATGGCTTCCGTGCTAAGCTGTCCACAAATACAGCACTGACAGTTGTCACTGATAATATCCACCATAACATGCATCAATTACAACACTGACAGTTATCACAGATAATATCCACCATAATATGGACAATAAACATATCACTTTTAACTCTCTGTGATCTATCCAAAGCAATCAATAGTGTCAGCCATCCCATTCTTCCCAATAAACTCAATAAAGACAATGTTAATAACTTCTGGTTTGACAGCCTCCTTAACAGAACACAGTCTGTTCACATCCAAAACACCAAATCCTCCAAATCAAATGTCACTTATGGTGTACATCAAGGCTCAGTTCTTGGCCCTATACTATTCAATATATATGTGAACGATCTGTCAACAAATCTTAACGACTGTGTGTTAGTGCAATATGCTGATGACACTCAGTTTCTTCACAGTGGCAAACTAGATTCTCTCCAGGATATATTGCACAAAGCAGAGCAAACACTGAATATGGCCAGGGAATATTTTCTTAAAGACGGTCTTCTTCTAAATACCAGTAACACACAATGTATCTTTTTAGGTGCAGGCCAATGATCTCACTACCTAACACTACTGTTGGATTTGGAGACACAGCAGTTCAACCCAGCACTGATGTACAAAACTTAGGTATATATATGGGTTGCTGCATGACCTTTGATGAACGTGTAAATGAACTTAACAAAAGAGCACTGGTCATATTAATATATATTAACAGGATAAAAGATGGCTTTGACAAAGACACTCGACACATCATAGTGCAGGCACTGGCCCTAAGTATGTGGCACTGCAGGCACTGGCACTAAGTATACTACGGCAGTGTAATATGTGGCACTGCAGGCACTGGCACTAAGTATACTACGGCAGTGTAATATGTGGCACTGCAGGCACTGGCACTAAGTATACTACGGCAGTGTAATATGTGGCACTGCAGGCACTGGCACTAAGTATACTACGGCAGTGTAATATGTGGCACTGCAGGCACTGGCACTAAGTATACTACGGCAGTGTAATATGTGGCACTGCAGGCACTGGCACTAAGTATACTACGGCAGTGTAATATGTGGCACTGCAGGCACTGGCACTAAGTATACTACGGCAGTGTAATATGTGGCACTGCAGGCACTGGCACTAAGTATACTACGGCAGTGTAATATGTGGCACTGCAGGCACTGGCCCTAAGTATCCTAAACTACGGCAGTGTAATATGTGGCACTGCAGGCACTGGCACTAAGTATACTACGGCAGTGTAATATGTGGCACTGCAGGCACTGGCCCTAAGTATCCTAAACTACGGCAGTGTAATATGTGGCACTGCAGGCACTGGCACTAAGTATACTACGGCAGTGTAATATGTGGCACTGCAGGCACTGGCACTAAGTATACTACGGCAGTGTAATATGTGGCACTGCAGGCACTGGCCCTAAGTATCCTAAACTACGGCAGTGTAATATGTGGCACTGCAGGCACTGGCCCTAAGTATCCTAAACTACGGCAGTGTAATATGTGGCACTGCAGGCACTGGCACTAAGTATACTACGGCAGTGTAATATGTGGCACTGCAGGCACTGGCACTAAGTATACTACGGCAGTGTAATATGTGGCACTGCAGGCACTGGCACTAAGTATACTACGGCAGTGTAATATGTGGCACTGCAGGCACTGGCACTAAGTATACTACGGCAGTGTAATATGTGGCACTGCAGGCACTGGCACTAAGTATACTACGGCAGTGTAATATGTGGCACTGCAGGCACTGGCACTAAGTATACTACGGCAGTGTAATATGTGGCACTGCAGGCACTGGCCCTAAGTATCCTAAACTACGGCAGTGTAATATGTGGCACTGCAGGCACTGGCACTAAGTATACTACGGCAGTGTAATATGTGGCACTGCAGGCACTGGCCCTAAGTATCCTAAACTACGGCAGTGTAATATGTGGCACTGCAGGCACTGGCACTAAGTATACTACGGCAGTGTAATATGTGGCACTGCAGGCACTGGCACTAAGTATACTACGGCAGTGTAATATGTGGCACTGCAGGCACTGGCCCTAAGTATCCTAAACTACGGCAGTGTAATATGTGGCACTGCAGGCACTGGCCCTAAGTATCCTAAACTACGGCAGTGTAATATGTGGCACTGCAGGCACTGGCACTAAGTATACTACGGCAGTGTAATATGTGGCACTGCAGTACATCTCAACTTTCACGTGTACACAAACTACACAATTTTGCTGCTAAAGTTGTCGATGGAAAAGCCAGGAAGTCTGACCATGTACTGTACTGTACCATGTACTGTACTGTACCATGTGCTGTACTGTACCATGTACTGTACTGTACCATGTACTGTACTGTACCATGTACTGTACTGTACCATGTACTGTACTGTACCATGTGCTGTACTGTACCATGTACTGTACTGTACCATGTACTGTACTGTACCATGTACTGTACTGTACCATGTGCTGTACCGTACCATGTACTGTACTGTACCATGTGCTGTACTGTACCATGTGCTGTACTGTACCATGTACTGTACTGTACCATGTACTGTACTGTACCATGTACTGTACTGTACCATGTACTGTACTGTACCATGTGCTGTACTGTACCATGTACTGTACTGTACCATGTACTGTACTGTACCATGTACTGTACTGTACCATGTACTGTACTGTACCATGTGCTGTACCGTACCATGTACTGTACTGTACCATGTGCTGTACTGTACCATGTGCTGTACTGTACCATGTACTGTACTGTACCATGTGCTGTACTGTACCATGTACTGTACTGTACCATGTACTGTACTGTACCATGTACTGTACTGTACCATGTACTGTACCGTACCATGTGCTGTACTGTACCATGTGCTGTACTGTACCATGTACTGTACTGTACCATGTGCTGTACTGTACCATGTACTGTACTGTACCATGTACTGTACTGTACCATGTGCTGTACTGTACCATGTACTGTACTGTACCATGTGCTGTACTGTACCATGTACTGTACTGTACCATGTACTGTACTGTACCATGTGCTGTACTGTACCATGTACTGTACTGTACCATGTACTGTACTGTACCATGTACTGTACTGTACCATGTGCTGTACCGTACCATGTACTGTACTGTACCATGTGCTGTACTGTACCATGTGCTGTACTGTATCATGTACTGTACTGTACCATGTGCTGTACTGTACCATGTACTGTACTGTACCATGTACTGTACTGTACCATGTGCTGTACTGTACCATGTACTGTACTGTACCATGTGCTGTACTGTACCATGTACTGTACTGTACCATGTACTGTACTGTACCATGTGCTGTACTGTACCATGTACTGTACTGTACCATGTACTGTACTGTACCATGTACTGTACTGTACCATGTGCTGTACTGTACCATGTACTGTACTGTACCATGTGCTGTACTGTACCATGTACTGTACTGTACCATGTGCTGTACTGTACCATGTACTGTACTGTACCATGTACTGTACTGTACCATGTGCTGTACTGTACCATGTACTGTACCGTACCATGTGCTGTACTGTACCATGTGCTGTACTGTACCATGTACTGTACTGTACCATGTACTGTACTGTACCATGTACCGTACTGTACCATGTACTGTACTGTACCATGTACTGTACTGTACCATGTACTGTACTGTACCATGTACCGTACTGTACCATGTCACTGCAATGTTAACACAACTGTAATGGCTAAACACACCAAACAATATAAACTTGGACACAGGCGTCACAGTCTTCCAATATCCAGCTAATCTCTACCCTGACTGTCTCCTGTCTTTCCATCGCTGTCACTGTCTCCTGTCTTTCCATCGCTGTCACAGTCTTCCAATATCCAGCTAATCTCTACCCTGACTGTCTCCTGTCTTTTCCATCGCTGTCACAGTCTTCCAATATCCAGCTAATCTCTACCCTGACTGTCTCCTGTCTTTCCATCGCTGTCACTGTCTCCTGTCTTTCCATCGCTGTCACAGTCTTCCAATATCCAGCTAATCTCTACCCTGACTGTCTCCTGTCTTTTCCATCGCTGTCACAGTCTTCCAATATCCAGCTAATCTCTACCCTGACTGTCTCCTGTCTTTTCCATCGCTGTCACAGTCTTCCAATATCCAGCTAATCTCTACCCTGACTGTCTCCTATCTTTCCATCGCTGTCACTGTCTCCTGTCTTTCCATCGCTGTCACTGTCTCCTGTCTTTTCCATCGCTGTCACAGTCTTCCAATATCCAGCTAATCTCTACCCTGACTGTCTCCTGTCTTTTCCATCGCTGTCACAGTCTTCCAATATCCAGCTAATCTCTACCCTGACTGTCTCCTGTCTTTTCCATCGCTGTCACTGTCTCCTGTCTTTTCCATCGCTGTCACAGTCTTCCAATATCCAGCTAATCTCTACCCTGACTGTCTCCTGTCTTTTCCATCGCTGTCACAGTCTTCCAATATCCAGCTAATCTCTACCCTGACTGTCTCCTGTCTTTTCCATCGCTGTCACAGTCTTCCAATATCCAGCTAATCTCTACCCTGACTGTCTCCTGTCTTTTCCATCGGTACACAACATGACACAAAGTATTACTAGACACAAAAATAATCTGTTTGTTGCTAAGGTTAATACCGACTCAGGTGCAAGATCCTTAGCAGTAACAGCAACCACCTGCCAGAAAATGTCAAGGAATCACATAGTTAAAACATTTTCAAAAATAGACCTAACAGTCACTTACTAAACACCCTTCAATAATCTTACTGTACAATAATAAACAATAATAAACCAGTAAAATATGAGGCAAAAATGGGCTATCATAATTCACAAACATAACACTTTAAAACTTCAAATGTAATGACATTTGATATATTGAGAATTGTACAGTACAATTACAGGTACTGTATACACTTTTGTATTATACTCCCTAACGTATCTACAGCAGTGCTGGGAACGCTTCTAATGAAAAGTAGCGGTGCTCCCATTCCCGTTACTTGCCGAAAAAGTAGTGGCGTTACTGGTTTCGCTACTTGATACGAAATGTAACGGTGCTCCCGCTCCCGCTACTTTGGATAAGAAAAAGGTACACGAAGGAATAGTTAACAAAAATCTGTGCTATAGCAATACACTATATACTGTTTTGATAATATTAGTCAGTGTGAGTGGTTATGTTGTGTACCAGTAATGTCAGTATATACTTATAGTGAAAATAAAACATTATATACATGTCGGTGTCACTTTAATGAAACTTAGAGCCGAAGGTAAAGGAAAAAGCTATTTACTGTATAATGTAACAAATGTTCTTTTACATCGTTACCTAGTATACCTACTGAAAGTAACACGTAAATAAAAGGCAAAACAATGTGGCCTACCATTGATACATATTATATAGATTTATTATATTTTCAATGATACCTATTTAAGATATGTACGAAAACGAAAGTAAAAATGAACTGGGGCTTTCTTTTAAAGGCTATTTATACAATAGCAATGTTTTTTTCAATTACTTTAAATTGAAAATAACATAAATAACATACTGTTACGAAATAATAACGTAGTGAGTAAGAATTAGTCTGAAAGAGAGTGAGGGAGAGAGCGGGAGTTAGAGACGGGGATAGTTAGTGTGTGTGTGCGCGTGTGTGTGTGTGTCTGTTAGCATTGCCTACATCCTTAATTGACAGAATTGACGAAAGTATTATTTTTCGTCATTAATAAATACATCCAAACCGTCGGCATATCTGTTTGTACTCACCGACTCCGGACCTGTATTCGTCACGTGAGTAGCGAGCAGCGCGGTAACGCGTGAGTACGACCAAAAAGTAGCGACGCTCTCAGTTCCGCTACTGGCTAAAAAAAAGTAATGGCGTTACCACCATCGCTATTAAAATAGTAGCGGCGCTATTCCCAGCTTTGATCTACAGTGTATAATCTTCACGTGTACACTTTGTACTATTATTGTGTATATAACTCATATTGTTATATGAATGACCACTGTTTGTGGAAATAAACATTATTATTATTATTATTATTATTATTATTATTATTATTGTACTCCCCTCCCTCCCTCATGCCTCCCTGCCTCCTGCCTGGCCTCACAGCTGCCAGCCAATCAGAGGGCGGCTGGTGCTAAGGGCAGAGGGAGGCGGACGCTGATTGGCTGAGCCAGTGTAAACACAGCCGCGGCAGCCATATTGCTCCGCCTACTGCCTCTTTACTATTGTCCTTTTCTCACTCTTTATCACCTTTTCTATCTACCCGCTTGTGTCTATTTATCTATTTGGATCTATCGTGAGTGTCTATTGGTGAGTTGAGGAGTTTGGGGAAGGGATAGATGGAATAAGGTTTGAAAATATGTGGGGATATTTGCAGCCCTGGGTATGGCAACACCGTGGTGAAGCCCCGCAACGCTGAGAGAGAGAGAGAGAGAGAATTAAGGGGGTCAGGTATGACAAGGGGAGAGAGAGAGAGAGAGAGAATTAAGGGGGTCAGGTATGACAAGGGGAGAGAGAGAGAGAGAGAGAGAGAGAGAGAGAGAGAGAGAGAATTAAGGGGGTCAGGTATGATAAGGGGAGAGAGAGAGAGAGAGAGAGAGAGAGAGAGAGAGAGAGAGAGAGAGAGAGAGAGAGAGAGAGAATTAAGGGGGTCAGGTATGATAAGGAGAGAGAGAGAGAGAGAGAGAGAGAGAGAGAGAAGACAAGACAAAGATTTTCCATAGTGTTCACTGCACTTCTTCGTGACTAGCATCATATAGTGTTGATTTGGTGTAGTTCTTTCACCTTAACTTGGCTCAAAAAGACAAGACTAAGGCTTTCCATAGTGTTTACCGCACTTCTTCGTGACTAGCATCATTTAGTGTTGATGTGCTACAGGCCTTTCACCTTAACTTGGCTCAGATTTCCGTCCTTTTGCAGTTTATTGCACGTAGCTCACAGGCAAAGGACAATACGCTACTAAGCCTCTCTGTCCTTTCCATAGCACTTCTTCGTGACTAGCATCGTTCGGTGTTAATCTCTTCTTACAACTTAGCATTCATGAGGAAGAAAGAGAAGAAGAATACGAAGAAGATGAGGAATGAGAAGAGCAAGAAGACGGAGAAGAGGAGGAATGAGAAGAGCAAGAAGACGGAGAAGAGGAGGAATGAGAAGAGCAAGAAGACGGAGAAGAGGAGGAATGAGAAGAGCAAGAAGACGGAGAAGAGGAGGAATGAGAAGAGCAAGAAGACGGAGAAGAGGAGGAATGAGAAGAGCAAGAAGACGGAGAAGAGGAGGAGGAAGAAGAGAAAAAGAGGCAGAAGAAGAAGACAGGGAAGAAGAGAAGGAAGAGGAAGAAAAGAAGATGGTGACGATGATGATGATGATAATGATGATGGTGAAGATGATGATGATGATGATGATGATGGTGATGATGGTGATGATGATGGTGACGATGATGATGATGATGATGATGATGATGATGATGGTGATGATGATGATGATGATGATGATGGTGATGATGATGATGATGATGATGATGATGATGATGGTGATGATGATGATGATGATGATGATGATGGTGATGATGATGGTGACGATGATGATGATGATGATGATGATGATGATGGTGATGATGATGATGATGATGATGGTGATGATGATGATGATGATGATGATGGTGATGATGATGATGATGATGATGATGATGGTGATGATGATGATGATGATTGTGATGATGATTATGATGATGATGATGATGATGATGATGATGATGGTGATGATGATGATGATGATGATGATGGTGATGATGATGATGATGATGATGGTGATGGTGACGATGATGATGATGGTGATGATGATGATGATGATGATGATGGTGATGATGATGATGATGATGATGATGGTGATGATGATGATGATGATGATGATGGTGATGATGATGATGATGATGGTGATGGTGACGATGATGATGATGGTGATGATGATGATGATGATGATGATGGTGATGATGATGATGATGGTGATGATGATGATGGTGATGGTGATGATGATGATGGTGATGGTGATGATGATGATGATGACGATGATGATGATGATGATGACGATGATGATGATGGTGATGATGATGATGATGATGATGATGGTGATGATGATGATCATCATCATCATGATGATGGTGATGATGATGATCATCATGATGATGATGGTGATGATGATAATGATGATGATGATGATGACGATGATGATCATGATGGTGATGATGATGATGATGGTGATGACGATGGTGATGATGATGATGATGATGGTGATGATGATGATGATGATGATGATGGTGATGATGATGATGATGATGATGATGATGATGAAGATGATGATTGTGATGGTGATGATGATGGTGATGATGGTGATGATGATGATGATGGTGATGATGGATTGCTACTACTACTACTGATGATGCTGTTGCTACTGCTACTACAACTGCTGCTACTACAACTACAACTACTATACTGTTTCTTTTTTGTTTTTGTTTTTTTTTATCGAGGCAAAGATGCACTTGATAGGTTGGTGCTGACTGAATGCAACCTGTCCAAATAACATGGTATTTCTGAGAATTACTGGTAATTATTTGAAATACAATGATGTTCTTTGGATGTGTTGCATTCAGCCAAACATCACCAACCTGCTGAGTGCATCTTCTGATTTAAAAAAAAAAACTACAACTACTACTACTACTACTACTATTACTACTACTACTACTATTACTACTACTACTACTATTACTACTACTACTACTACCACTACTACTACTACTACTACTACTAGTATTACTACTACTACTACTACTACCACTACTACTACTACTACTATTACTACTACTACTATTACCACTACTACTACTACTACTACTACTACTACTACTACCACCACTACTACTACTACTACTACCACCACCACTACTACTACTACTACTACTACTACCACTACTACTACTACCACTACTACTACTACTACCACTACTACTACTACTACTACCACTACTACTACTACCACTACTACTACTACTACTACTACTACTACTACTACTACCACTACTACTACTACTACCACTACTACCACTACTACTACTACTACTACTACTACTACTACTACTACTACCACTACTACTACTGGGGGAGGCGGTGGCTCAATCGGTAGAGAGGTGGCCTGCAGTCCTAACGGACCCAGGTTCGAATCCCGGCTGGGGCAGGGAACAGTTTAAGGATTTGAATTTCATTAAATCAGGCTTTACTGATCTACCAGAAGACCCACCGACATGTCGTAAAAATACCCCCGCTAATACCAATACACCAGTCCTGTATGAGACAGCCCTAGCATGTATTCAATATGGACGGTGGGTGTTAGCGCCGAAATGGTGACATGTAGAGGTGTATGGTGTGTAGGACTGCTGGGCCTTGATAGCAGGCTGTGAAGCCTATGCCCAGAGTCGGACACATAAAAAAAAAAAAAAAAAACTACCACTACTACTACTATTACTAGTACTACTACAACTACTACTACTACTACCACCACCACTTTTTAAGACTACTATAATGCAACCAGCAAATCAGCTCCATCCATTTGGGAATTATACGGTGCAGCTCAGCAGCCAGCCTCATAATACAGTTCACCATTGGAGTTGTAATGTGAAGGTTATCACTAACCATAATACAATCTGTTGGCCCCAAACACACCAGCCACTGTCCTTACCAACCATATGCCAACACTTTATCATCATTCATTCATTCATTCATCATCTAATCCTGTGTTGCCCCATGAGGAGCATAGGAGCCTGGAGCTAGGCAAATTGGTCCTCATATTTATGATGAGAATGACCAGCCTCACTCATCCCTGAGTGACATTACGTGAGCATTAAACCCTAACCATCCCTTGGATATTAACTTGCACAGGCTCAATCCGATTGGAGCGCCTTAATTGCCCACTAAACCATCAGGCGCCATAAATTGGTAATATGATTACCACCCAGCGTAGTAAAAGGTTTCCTGGTGTACAGGAAACCATCTGGCGAGGAAAGAATGAAGGAAAAAAAGGTAGATGAGGAACGATAGAAAGAACGAAGGAAGAGAGGAAAGGGCAGGCATCCAAGAACAGCACTACATCGAGTGGGTGGATGGGGAGTGCCCCACCAACCATAAAAAAATTTATTACTACTATATTTTTTATTATTACAGTGTCAACAAAAACATTAATCTATTGGAGTTGCTGGTCAATGTGACTCAGTCACAGTAGCTTCGTAATCCATACCTTCCAGAGAGACAGGCCTGAGGGCTGATGGTCTTGTGCCCCTGAGGCATAGCAGTGCACACCTCACAAGGGAGTAGGACAGTTGACACCTCATCCAGGCCATAACGGAACTCTGACGTTGACGCTTCTTAGAAAGAATCTCTGCCAGTCTCGAGAGAATATGCTCGCCTCTGGACCCGTCCCACCTGATGTTGTGAACACAAAGGCAGTGAATCCAACGTGGTGCAAAAGTTAGATCCTTTCTTGATATTCTGTGTGTTTTGTTTTTTTCTTGTTAATTCCTTTTGTGTGCAGCCTCGAGACACAGTTCACGATGACATGCTGCCATAGGATCAATTATCCTAATGTTGAAGAAAGCCCTCTGGCCACGTGTCCGCAAACCTGCAGCACTGACATCCACTCTGGCATCATTTGATGTGTTTGCTGTTCTGTGGGTGAAGTGCTCGCCGTCTAGGGGCAGCACAGCTGGCTCTGTGGTGACATCATGGCATATTTCCTGCAGCATTTTGGCAGTGACGTCGTGTACACACAGCCTGCCTTCTTGCACACCATTGCATGGTTTGCATCAAAGACAATGCCACAGGAACAGTGTTGAGGTAGGGTCTACTACTGCTACTGCTACTACTTGATTTTAGTTTGCACACACACACACACACACACACACACACACACACACACACACACACACACACACACACACACACACACACACACAGACACAAACACACACACAGACACAAACACACACACACACACACACACACACACACACACACACACACACACACACACACACACACACACACACACACACACACACACATGCATGCATATATACATACATACACATACAAACACGTGTGTGGTGTGCGTGTGTGTATGTGTGTGTGCTTATATGTATATATATTTATGTATGCGTATGTGTACGTGTGTGTGTACGTGTGTGTGCATGTGCATGTGTGCGTGCGTGATTCGAAGCCAGAAATTCACAGTTGGAAGAGTTAAAAACAATAAATTTTTGTGTGTCTCGCTATTCCTTGAAGCTTTGACATCCCATAGGACCATGGTATTCATAACCATCCACCCCATCAGATGAAAACAGTATATTTGACTAGTAACCAAGGAGACTCATTATAATCCACCTCCATCAGATAAAAACAATATTTGACTAGTAACCAAGGAGACTCATTATAATCCACCTCCATCAGATAAAAACTACATATCTGAATAGTAACCAAGGAGACTCTCCATAATCCATCTCAATCAGATGAAAACATATTTGAATAGTAACCAAGGAGACTCAGAATGGAACACAATCGGGGAGCCTGGACCCACTAAACCAGCAGTTGTGAAATAACTAGTCACGAAGAAGTGCAGGGGGATATCAAGTGAACCATTCTCAGTAGCTGACAGCCTAAACCCACTAAACCACCTACCATAGGTATAAAAATGCTAGTCATGAAGTGCAACGAGTACAGCAGTCCGCACCCACACCCACTGAGCCTAAACTGACAGCCTAAACCCACTACCACCCCCCCTGCCCTGGGTTAGGCAAGTTGGTGCTGATATTTAAGATGAGACTGACCAGCCTCACACATAAGAGTGGCATTACGTGAGCAATAAACCCCAACCACCCTTTTAGATATAAACAAAGCCTGAAATGCACTCGGTTAACTGCTACCTGTGTTTTGATTGTAGCTCTCGGGGGTGAGTCTCTCTCTCTCTCTCTCTCTCTCTTTCTCTGTGCCAATGCTGGCGTTTGAATATAAAGTATTAATGTACTGATGGTTTCCACTGAAGATTTAAGTGTCTTGTTGATACTAAAAAAAAAAAAAAACTCGGGTTGGTAAGCATAGGCAGGCTGGTAGGCAGGCAGGCAGCTAGGTAGGCTGGCAATAGGGAGGCTGGCAGGTAGACGAAGGCTGGTAGGTAGACGAAGGCTGGCAGGTAGACGAAGGCTGGTAGGTAGACGAAGGCTGGCAGGTAGACGAAGGCTGGCAGGTAGACGAAGGCTGGCAGGTAGACGAAGGCTGGCAGGTAGACGAAGGCTGGCAGGTAGACGGAGGCTGGTAGGTAGACGGAGGCTGGTAGGTAGACGAAGGCTGGTAGGTAGACGGAGGCTGGTAGGTAGACGGAGGCTGGTAGGTAGACAGGCAGGCAAGCAGACTAAGCAACAGACAACACGCTAGACAGCAGGCTGGATAGCAGGCTGACATTACCTGTTCTTACTACTACTGCTACAACTACTACTGCTACAACTACTGCTGCTACTGCTACATCTACTACTGCTGCTGCCACCACCACCACCACCACCACCACGATGGTCGGGGTTGGGATGCTTGCTAGTAAAAAGGATAAATAAAAATGTATTTCAGGTGAACATCATCAACCCAGACGACTAGATTAGCGTTGGGAGTATGGAGGGTGAGAGACTAACTAGGAGAGTGTATGTGGGTGAGGTGGAGGGGGGAGAGGGAGGGGGAGACCGAGAAAGAGATGGAGGGATGGAGGAGAGAGGTATATGAGAGGGGGGTGTAAGTTGAGGGAGGGTAGCGACATGGCAGGGGACAGGGCGACATGGAGACGATATGTTTGTGGCCACTCTTTACCCGATGAAGGCGTCCATAGATAGATATATAGAAAGGATTAATATTAAAGATAAATATTAATCAGCATAATAAAAACAAGCATTATATTTCGAACTAGAGTTCAATTTTATTCGCCCCTGTGTGGAGTACAACTCTCATGTGCGGGGAGGCTCCCCACATACAGCTCTACAGCAACAAACTCTCATCCCTTTTCTGTCCAGCTGTCTAATGCAAGAGTTAACCGTTACTTCCAGTCCTTCATTTATGCAACAGGTCAACTCTGGAACTGTCTCCCTCTGCCTGTATTCCCTACTCCCTATGATCTCCAATGTTTCAGACGCAGTGTGTCCAGGCATCTCGAAATAAACGGATCGTGAATTTGGCTCTCTTTTGTATTGTTTTTTTTTTGTCTTGGAAGGAACGGTTTGCGGCCTCCTGGCCTTTGATTCCTTCTTTCTTGCAAAAAAAAAAAGAAAAAAAGAAGGAGCTTCGAATCCCGTCAGTCACCCTCTAACCGTGAGAGGGGAAGGACGCTCGAGCTGTGTGTCTATTCTCAGTGTTGATAGTGTTTCAACAGCTTGCCCATCTTGCCGAGATGAACAAAGGTGAGGCAGGATATTGTTCATCAGTTCTTTGATACTGCCTGTTCTTTCAGTTGAATCATCTATCAATCTACAGTATTGCCACACGCCTTAATTACGTAAGGGGTGGCCACAAACTAATCGCCTCCTTGTCGATCTGGACCCCACCAGTTCACTGCCCAGCTCCCAGCTCACACCGCCCTCTCTCATATACCTCTCCACTCTATCCTTCCATCTCATCCTTGGCCTCGCCCTCCATCTCCGCCCCTCCACCACACATACACTCTTCTCGTCAGTCTCACTCTCTCCATCCTCTCCACATGGCCAAACCACCTTAATGTGTTTCTCCTAACCAATCTTTATTCGTGTGAAAAGTGGTGTGGAAATAAGTTATCTGAGAGGAATGTGGAGCTACGTGGAGAGACAGACAGGCTGACAGGGTTGCCGCTCCGTGGAAATCGTCTGCTAATGTGGAAAAACAAATAAGCGACAGACCTGCACGTGGGAAAAATTACACGCTACCCATTTAGAGCCGAGGAGAGGAGGTGGAGGGGTCAGCTGGGGATAATGCCATAGCCCGCGCCCTCCAAGATAGTGTTAAGAGGCAGGAAACTGCTAGATAGCGCCCTCGAAGATAATGTTAAGGTGGGAAGGAGAGGCAGAGAGGGAGGGAGAGGGGGGGAGAGATTGAGAAGGAGGGATGAGGGAGGGAGGGAGGGATGTGAGGCAGGAGGGAGGAGAGAGAAGAGGGAGGGAGTACAAAGGAATACAAAGAACAGCAAACAGCAACAGACCTTATGATCCTTTCGAGGCTTTTTGTTACAGAGTAGACTATCACTACGAGATCTAATTCTACATGCTGATGGATAAGGATGGTAAAGCAAGAAGGAGGAAATTACAACATAGCGTAGTTCACTGTATAATGACAATGGATTCTAAAGTTAATGTATAAAAACAAGTAGGAATAGTTATATGTAAACAGTAAAACAAAGCTGTGCATAACACTTACCGTACAGAGTTGTGTATTACTGTATCTTTAAGCCATATTGGACTGGAGAATAAAAGACTGACTAAGCGGGTGTATGTAGGTGAAGTGGAGGGAGGGAGGGGGAGGGGGAAGACCGAGGATGAGGTGGAGGGATGGAGTTGAGAGGTAAATGAAGGAGGGGGGGAGTGAGATGAGGGGAGGGCAGTCAATTGGTGGGGGACAGGGCGACATGGAGGCGATTTGTTTGTGGCCACCCCTTACGGGATTAAGGCGTCTGGCAATAGATAGACAGATAGACAGGGATGTGAAGAACCGCTCACCCTCCATCTTCTTATGTAACAACTTCCTATAGACTAATCAATCCATCAGAAATGCATCTACATAAACAAACACATACTAAATAGTTTTCCTCGCTGTCTTTACATATACTATAATTTCCTTGTATTTATTATCGTTGTTTTATAGAGGGAGGGGAAGGTGGTATATCTCACTAGGATCCTTTGAGAAGTCCTTCATTTATGCAACAGGTCAACTCTGGAACTGTCTCCCTCTGTCTGTATTTCCTACATCCTATGATCTCCAGTTTTTCACACGCAGTGTGTCCAGGCATCTCGAAATAAACGGATCTTGAATTTGGCTCTCCTTTGTTTTGTTTTTTTTCTTCTTGGAAGGAACGGTTTGCGGGCTCCTGGCCTTTGGTTCCTTCTTCCTTGCATTGAAAAAAAAAAAAAATGAGAGGAGCATGTGGAGTTACATGGAGAGACAGACTGACAAATGAGGAAGTGAAGGAGCGTTGTGGTGTGGATGTGGATGTGATAGGAAGCGTTAGGAGAAACACACTGAGGTGGTTTGGTCATGTGGAGAGGATGGAGAGTGAGAGACTGACGAGGAGAGTGTGGATGGGAGGAGAGGGAGAGGAAGGCCAAGAATGAGATGGAGGGATGGAGCGAGGAGGTTTATGAGAGAGGGGTGTGTGAACTGGGAACAGGGCAGTGAAATGGCTGGGGACAGAGCGATATGGAAGCGATTTGTTTGTGGCCACCCCTTGCGGGATTGAGGCGTGTGGCAATAGGTGGATAAATAGATAGTTATTTATATCTGCCATAGTTAAGTCGTTGACAATGTATGGTTTGTGCATAATACACTAATTTAAAACAAGGAAGAATACGTCGTGGATCAGTGTCTACAAGTACCAGCTGCCACTATCGCTCTAGCTATCTATCGCCAGACACCATTATCCCGTATCTATCTATCGCCAGACACCATTATCCCGTATCTATCTATCTATCTATCTATCGCCAGACACCATTATCCCGTATCTATCTATTTATATATCTATCGCCAGACACCATTATCCCGTATCTATCTATCTATCTATCTATCTGTCTATCGTCAGAAGCCACAGTCTCATATCAATCTATCTATCCATCCATCTATCTATCTATCCATCTATCGCCAGACGCAAAAATTCCGTATCTATCTATCTATCTATCTATCGCCAGACGCCATAATCCCGTATCTGTCTATCTATCGCCAGACACCATAATCCAGTACCTATCGCCAGATGTCATAATCCCGTATCTATCTATCTATGTATCTATCGTCAGACGCCATAATCCCGTAAGGGGTGGGGGTTTGTCTTTGAGTTAGTTGTTTTACGGGGAGGGGCACTAACCCTCCACCAACCCGCTTGTTGACACGAAGGGAACACGTATGGGTTGGTTATATGGTTACCACCCAGCGTTGTAAATGGTTTCCTGGCTTACAGGAAACCATTAGGCTTGTCACTCAATGTAAAGCCACCTGAAAATGAAAGAAGAGTAATAAAAAGTGACAGGAAAGATGGGAGAAATAGGAAGAGAGGAGGACAGGCACAGAAAAGAGAATGATAAAGGTGAAGGAAGAAGTAGGCAGCACTACATCAAGTGAGTGGATGACGGTGAGAAATAGGAAACGAGGAGGGCAGACATGGGAAAAGAGTGATAAAGGTGAAGGAAGAAGTAGGCAGCGCTACATCAAGTGAGTGGATGGTGGTAAGAAATAGGGAACAAGGAGGGCAGATATGGGAATAGACTGGTAAAGGTGAAGGAAGAAGTAGGCAGCACTACATCAAGTGAGTGGATGATGGTCGCCACCTTGGAATCATATCTATTAATCCTTGAAGTAGTCGGCCACCTCCGATATTTTGCTCAGTTGCCGCTGTGTTGGTCTCGTCATTACCGTATGTGTTGTGTCTTTGGCCTTCTCATATTTACATTGAGTGCGGTAGGTTCCTCGTGCTCCATATCCTGTTTGGCTTTGTTGAATGACATGTCTTTGTGTTGTACAGGAGGCAAATAATGTCACTCCTCATGACATCACCAAATAATGCCACTCCTCATGACATCACCAAATAATGCCACTCCTCATGACATCACCAAGTAATTCCACTCCTCATGACATCACAAAATAATGTCACTCCTCATGACATCACCAAATAATGCCACTCCTCATGACATCACCAAATAATGCCACTCCTCATGACATCACCAAATAATGCCACTCCTCATGACAAACCTTGCCCCGGTGTTTTTTTGGCCTCTTGCACTGGTACCCTAAGTGCACCAGTGAAGGGTGTTGCCAGGACTGACGTGTGCGCGGGTACTTAGCGTCACCCTCGTTGGATGGCTGCCACAGACACTGCCCCTTACTGACGCTATGTTTATTATCATATTCTCTCAGTGGCAACACTTCCACAATGGCTGGAGTGTCGTAACATGAGCACTAACCCCCTGTTGTGGTGGTAGGTGAACCTCTAGGTCACCCCAGTCCTCTGTGTTCAACCAAGCCACCTCCAGCCCCGTGTGTGCATTGCCTTACATGGCCGTGCACAGTAAACACCCTGGAATGTACTGGTATTGTGGTAAGGAAGGGTAGACTGAGATGGTTTGGGTATTTGGGGAGGATGGGGAATGACAGTTGGGTGCAGAAAGTGAGAAGTGTGCTGGAATGATCTCCTGACTGAATGGCTACATCAGACTGGTGGTGTTTGGTGGGAACAAAATCACTTTTATTGCTGTGTGACATCTACAGTATAAGTGCCATGTCCAGGCCAGCTGTATGGTGCTATCATCGTTTCATTTTTCGTTTCTTTTCATTATAAAGGCTCCAACCTGCCTGCATGCATCGGCCTTGGCCAGCTAATGGCGGCTTTCCATGCTGCTCTATCTCTGGTAGCTTACCTATTCATTCCCTTACTCATGAGGTCACATCCAGTGACTTCGCACCTAGTTTTTTAAGGTCTGCCTCTCGCAGCCCTAACCCTAATGTTCACACTTCTCACTTTCTGGTGCCTTATTACTTGGCAAATTATTGACAAGGCCAGAGGTCAGCAACCCTTAAAGCTAGAAGAGCCAATTATTTAAAGTTCCATAAAAATGTAGTACCCTCAGAGCCGCAGTACAAAAATTTGTTTCATAAACCGAAATCTATAGTACTTCTAAATCTAAACATTACGGTGATATTGTTCGATCTACTTATATTCACAAAGCTATCTCTCTCTCTCTCTACATAAGTTCAGCTTAGGAAAGACGTTTGGTTTGCATTTCTAGAAATCATACCGATTGATGACTACAGATTTTTTAAAAGTTGAATTTAAAAAAAATCTAATGTTGCCTTGCATGTGTTATTTGATGTCTTCGTTCGGAAAGAATAAATGATTATTTATGAAGCTCCTGGAGCCGCAAAAGTGTCCTAAAAGAGCCGCGTGCGGCTCCTGGATCGCAAGTTGCTGACCACTGAACAAGGCAAATGCTGAACACTTGCAGTTATACATAACGTGTTCAGGAACGACAAAAGCAATTATCGCCGCAAATCGTGCGTAGGTGAACAGTGAATGAGTTTGGCATAGTGTGATGGCCAGCATGGCTTCACGATTAGAAATTATAACCGGATGTAATCAATTCGTGCTTAGCCTCTCACTCTCCATCCCCCCAGCTTACACCTCCCTCTCTCATACACCTTTCTATTCCATCCCTCTATCTCATCCTCGACCTCCCCCTTCTCTCCCCTCCTTCACTTCACTCACATACACTCTTTTATTGTGCAGGGATAGACTATCGAATGTATTAGCTACATGGTTAGTCACTTTATTATTATTATTTTTTTTTTTTTATGTGAGGAAGAAGGAACCAAAGGCAACGAGCCTGCAAAACTATTCCTTCCAAGAAAAACAAAATATAAGAGACAGCCAAATTCAAGATCCGATCATTTCCAGATGCCTGGACACACTGAGTTTGAAAAACTGGAGATCATAGGAAGTAGGAAATACAGACAGAGGGAGACAGTTCCAGAGTTAACCTGTTGCATAAATGAAGGACTGGGAGTAACGGTTAACTCTTGAGTTAGAGAGTTGGACAGAAAAGGGATGAGAGTTTGCTGCTAGACGGGTGCTACGCGCCCGTCGTAGGGGTGGAGGAATGCATGCAGACAGTTCAGAGGAGCAGTGACCATTGAAGTAGCGACAGAAAAGAGATAAAGATGCAACAGTGCGGCGAAGAGACAAAGGTTGAAGGGAGTCAGTAAGAGGAGAGTTAATGAGGCGAAAAGCCTTTGACTCCACCCTATTGAGAAGAGCTGTATGTGGGGAGCCTCCCCACACATGAGAGTTGTACTCTACACAGGGGCGGATAAAACCCCTGAATAGAGTCAACAATTGTGCAGGGGTAAAGAAGGAACGGAGTCGGCTTAGCACACCCAATCTCTTGGAAGCAGAAATTACAAGAGATGTAATATGATCTTTCCAAGACAAGTCCCGAGTAAATGAAACCCCAAGCATAATTCAAGGATGATGCAGGATTAAGCTGAATATTATCAAACATTAGTGGGTATACCTGTGGAAGATTTTGTCGGGTTGATAGGTGCAAAAACTGAGTCTTTGATGCATTAAAAACAAGATTATTTTTACCTCAGTCAGAGATATGAGCCAAGTCAGACATTAAGTGTACCATAGCCTCATCCCTTGTTTGTTGAAGTAATTGCTGAGATGGACGTTGCGGGAACCGAATGGAAAGGTGAAGGGTGGAGTCATCAGCATAAGAGTGGATAGGGTTAGATGTACAGCTTAGAAGGTCATTGATGAATAAAAGGAAGAGAGTTGGTGATAGGACAGAGCCCTGAGGAACACCACTGTTAATAGATCTAGGAGAAGAACGATGGCCGTCTACAACAGCGGCTATAGAACGACCAGAAAGGAAGCTAGAGATGGAGGCACAGATAGAAGGATAGAAACCGTAGGAGGGCAGTTTGGAAATTAAAGATTTATGCCAGACTCGATCGAAGCCTTAGAGATGTCAAGTGCAATGGCAAAGCTTTCACCAAAGTCCCGAAAGAAGGATGACCAAGAGTCTGAAAGGTAGGTGAGAAGATCGCCAGTGGAGCGTCCCTGACGGAACCCATACTGACGATCAGAAAGAAGGTTGTGATAGGAAAGATGCTTTAAAATTTTTCTATTAAGAACAGACTCGAAAACTTTTGAGATACAAGGATGTTAAAGCAATTGGACGATAGTTAGAGGGTTGGGAATGGTCACCCTTCTTTGGGACTGGCTGAATGAGAGCAAACTTCCAGCAAGAAGGAAAGGTACAAGTTGACAGACAAAGGCGAAAGAGTTTGCCTAGGCAGGGTGTAAGCACAGAAGCACAGTTCTTGAGAACAACAGGAGGGACTCCATCAGGCCCATATGCCTTATTAGTATTGAGGCCAGTGACAGCAGAAAATACATCAGCTGAAGAAATTTTAATGTCAGCCATGAAGAAGTCAGAGGGGGGAAGTGATGGAGGAACAGCACCGGAATCGTCTAAGGTGGAATTGGAGGAGAAAGTCTGAGCGAAGAGATCTGCTTTATCAGTCGTGTGTGGATAAACTTATGTCTTTATGTCGCTTAATTAGTTACATTTTAGCATTCATTGAAGATTTATTTTGGTATTTTAATCATTTAACTTCAATACACACCAATCAGGATATGTTTTATTTCATGATTCATAGTACACCTGCTATACTCATAATACACGAGTATACCATAACATTTGTTCAAAAAATACGTTTTCCTTCATTGTGTATTTTACGGTAACGCTAAGACAAATAAGGAAGTAAAGGAGCATTGTGGTGTTGATGTGGATGTGGAGTTACGTGAAGAGACAGACAGACAAAGGAGTAGCGTAGAGTTGTTGATGTGGATATTGAGTTAGTGGAGACAGACAGACAAATAAGGAAGTAAAGGAGCGTTGTGGTGTTGATGTGGATGTGGAGTTACGTGAAGAGACAGACAGACAAAGGAGTAGCGTAGAGTTGTTGATGTGGATATTGAGTTAGTGGAGACAGACAGACAAATAAGGAAGTAAAGGAGCGTTGTGGTGTTGATGTGGATGTGGAGTTACGTGGAGAAACAGACAGACAAAGGAGGAAGTAAATGAGCGTTGAGTTGTTGATGTGGATATTGGGTCAGTGGAGACAGACAGACAAGTGAGGAAGTAAAGGAGCGTTGTTTTGTTGATGTGGATATAGGGTTGCGTGGAGAGACAGACAGACAAATGAGAAAGTGAAAAAGCGTTGTGTTAATGTGGATGTGGAGTTACGTGGAGAGGCAGACAGACAAATGAAGAAATAAAGAAGCGTTGTGGTGTTGATGTGGATGGGGAGTTAACAGAGATAGAGAGACAATGAGGAAGTGGAAGGTTGTAGTGGTGTTGATGTGGATTTGGAGCTGCATGGAGGGACAGACAGACAAACGAGGAAGTAAAGGAGAGTTATGGTGTTAATGTGGATGTGGAGTTACGTGGAGAGACAGACGAACATATGAGGAAGTGAAGGAGCGTTGTGGTATTGATGTGGATGTGATTGAAAGTGTTGGGAGAAGTACCCTGAGATCATTTGGCCATGTGGAGATAATGGAGATTGAGAGACTGACTAGGAGAGTGTATGTGAGTGAAGTGAAGCGTTAGAAAGGGAGAGGGAGGCCGAGGAAGAGGTGGAGGGATGTGATGATGAGAAGAAAGAGGAAAGTGTGAGCAGGAGGGAAGACAGACAGATGCTGAAGGACAAGATGACATGGAAGCTGTTTTTGGCAAAGCACTTCTTCGTGACTAGCATCATATGAGAGTTTATTTCACGTAGCTAAGCGGCAGAATAAGGCAATGCTTCGGCTTCACTTACATAGCACTTCTACATGACTAGCATCGTATTCCAGTGTTAATCTATTGTTATATCTCAGCAGTGATGATGGAGAATGGGCAATAAATACGATAATCATTTCGTTTCATTTTTTCTTTTAGTTTCGTTTCGTTTATAAAGGCTCCAACATGCAAGCGTCAGCCTTAGTCACCTAATGGCTGTTCTCCATGCTGCTTAATCTCTGGCAGCCTCCCTGTTCAATCCCTTATGATCTCGTCTCAGGTCTTTTTCGGTCTGTCTCTCGCAACCCAACCCCCAACATTAACACTTTTCACTTTCTGCACCCAATAGTCATCCCCCGTCCTCTCCACATGCCCAAACCATCTCAGTCTACCCCTCCTCATCACAGCACCAATACACTCCAGTCCCATCCTTCCTCCCAAACCATCCCAGTCTATCCCTCCTCATCACAGCACCAATACACTCCAGTCCCATCCTTCCTCCCAAACTATCTCAATCTACCCCTCCTCATCACAACACCAGTACACTCCAGTCCCATCCTTCCTCCCAAACCATCTCAATCTACCCCTCCTCATCACAACACCAATACACTCCAGTCCCATCCTTCCTCCCAAACCATCTCAATCTATCCCTTCTCATCACA
>NW_027643834.1:45000-95000 GCF_032717465.1 Coenobita brevimanus
ACTACACACACGCACACGTCACACTGATAAAATTGCACACACACACACACACACACACACACACACACACACACACACACACACACACACACACACACAAGTATTCTAAGGTAGGACTTGATGGTGGGGAAAGGAGTGTGTGTGTGTGTGTGTGTGTGTGTGTGTGTAACACACTCTAACCAAGGCAAGACTATGAATATTGTCCACTATACTCTTTTTACTCTAACTTGGCCTAAAACTCCCCTATTTCCGTCCTGAATGCTGAGTTGTAGCAATAGATGAACACTGGAAGATGATGCTGGTCACGAAGATGTGCTGAGGAAAGGTTGTAGAGCCATAGCATTGTACTTTCTGCCACTGAACTACGTGAAATCAGCTGCAAAAGAACGAAAATCTGGGCCAAGTGAAAGTGAAAAGAATATATCTCCCGCAGTTTATATATAATGTTTTTGTACGAACATTTATATCAACAGTTACCTTTTTTTCCTTCATAATATGTAAGAACGACGTCGAGCCAAGTTTTTGAAACGATCCAGGAACGTAAGAGTTCTCTGTGGTAAGAAATTAAGGAGAAAAGTGTTGTGGGTGTTGGCGGAGCATTGCGGTGAGATGTGCAGGCACACGCATGACTGTACACACACACACACACACACACACACACACACACACACACACACACACACACACACACACACACACACACACACACATTACTCTCTAATGGAACTTGCTGGTGGGAAAATGTGTGTATGTAACTGGTGGTGTGAGAGGTTGCCATGGTAACACACAGGCACCTCCCACTAGTCAACCAAAGACTTCCTTAGCGATATATTTTTGGACAAGGCTGATTAACATCCTTTTGTACGTTTTTTATGCAGATTATGGTAAAGCTTGAAGTATTTATACAGCACAGTAGGAGAGCAAGGTGTAATAAGCAAAATAAATAGCTAAGGAAGAGGTGCTAGGGAGTTGTAGAATGAGTTTATAGCTGTAATTTTTACCAGAGCGTTCCATTAATACATCCATTATATTCCGGATCAAAGACTTTTATCACTGGAATGAATCTTTGTCTCAAAATACGTTATATGGGACACTATTCACCAGCCTCATGTTATCAATGGTGAAGGATGCTCATGCACAATATAATTATTGAAGACTAACTTAGTGTCACGTGGAAGGCTTATATATTCCCGATTCATAATCTAAACACAGTCTACCCCGTAACCGTTCTCTTATATCCCGTTCTGCCTTATCTCGCTTGTGCACTAGATGGCGTGAAGGTAATGGCCTCGCAGTTTTAACCTTGACTCGTTACTCCGTATCTTTTCTCCTCCGTGGAGTCGAGTACTTCATACTGATATTCATGCTTTCGTGTAGCTGTGGTGCTTCATTCAGAGTCGCGGTGAAATAAACCTGCATGGAATTAGTTAGTTAACCAGGAGCAATGGGACGTGAATAACCTTGCACGGCGGTAGACCAGAGTCCATACGTGAGGGAGTAAGTTGGAGAAATTAGTGACTGATGTTAGAGGACATCGACAGTGGATCCAGCCGTTGAACTAAAACTTGATGTATCTAGTGGGAAGGTGGTAGTCGGATATTAACCATTTATGGAGGTATGTTCTATATTTACTACTTGTACAGCTTTATTTTGGACTTAAATTTGATAGTGATAGTTTTAAGAATAGGTGATATGAGTGATTTGAGTGACACTGGTGGTAGAATATTTGTAAATCTGCATTTAATTCATGTGTACAGCTGAAATGTTTATGTATATATTAATCATTGTTACGACAGCCACATATAGAGGGAGGTGATTTTTGTTTTGGGGGTTGTTCGTAGGAAAGTGCTGGGCTGTAGCAATAACGACGAGTGGGGTAGGTCATCCAGGGAGTGGGTACGGTTTGGTGGGAATTGGCTAGTAGTGATGAGAGGCGCGGTGCAGCATAGCCCCTTCCCTTGTCCCCTGTATTTTTCCATATCGTGGAGCAGTGGCTTTAAACTGCAAGATTAAGGACTGACAACGGGGTTAGTTAGATTTATAGGTACTTTTACATTAAGGTATTGACGAAAATAAAGGATTCGTGAGGGAAACTTTCGGTTCTATTGAAAAGTGACCTGTGTTCGTCACTTGCTTCAATTTTTGATTTTATTAGTTAGGTTATGTATTTACCGTTATGTTTTCCTTAGCTACCATCTGATAGCTTGTTCAGTTCAAGTTGTACTGCTGTTGGTCTGTTTGACTATGAACATTAGTGTGTGTGTGTGTGTGTTTTAAGTAATGATCTTCAATTTCTGATCTCCCAACATTCTTTTTTTCCCATATTCTCTCCTACACCCTGACCCTCTGACCCCCATATCCACATTTTGTCCACCATATTGGGTCGGTGGCTGGCACAATGTTGACTCTTCACTACACTTAATTACTGCCTCCATTGTTTTGGTACCTGCAGTATTAGTCTGCAATTTTTTCCAATCTGTCAGCTCTGATTGAATAGGGTTTTGGTCAATTAAATCGTCTGTGGTTTGTTCGTGTCGTTCTGGGAGGGTTACATAAAACTGTCATTAACTCCTTGAGGAAAAATCATGAACATTTATTGGTTTATTAAACAAGCAATGTCTAGCTGACCAGACTCCAATTGGAGCCAAGCAACCGCCCCTGCAGGGTGGTTCGTCTTGACTAAGTCATGACATTAAATTCCTAAAAATTAGCGTATTATTTGTGCAGAACTAAGCTAATTCTTTCTTACGTCGTCCAGCAAGTGGTTTCTTCATTCAGTGTATGTTTCGTTCAATGTTTACAAGATTTAATTGCTTATCATTGCTTCGTCTGGGATCGAATAGAAATAGTTTTCCTCAGTTTTCATTCATATTCCACTTATCTCTTAATTAAGAGGAATGAGTATGGCTGAGAGGAATGAGTGGCTGAATGTCTGAAACACATTACACATTACATTTTACCAAAGTGTATTAATAATGCTTTAAACTCCACATGTGCCGTGGCTGCTCAGTCGAGTTGAGAAGACTGGTGAGTGGACGATGATGTCACTGACAAACCAACGTGACCTGGATGGGTGAGAGGTCTCGGTAAAAGCAGTAGCCGGCACACAGCACTCACGGACACATCCCCGCCTCATTTCACTCTCTCTCGCCCCTCTCATACCGTCTACTTCAAGAATTCCAGACTATCGATGTTAAGTACCATCTCAGCAAGTGGCCTACCGCAGCCGCAGACAGCAGCAGTTTGTGGCAGCAGAGAAGGCTGAGCAAGGCGCCTATAGTGCAGTGAAATTTGACTAACGTGTGGCCATAAAAATCCTTGTGAACCCATTAAGTTGTATGGATATGGAAAAAATGTGGAGAATATAGAAAGTGTGGTGGGATATAAAGTGGAAGATATAAGAAATTGCTAAGGACATAGGAAATAAAGGATAAGTGAACAAAGTTAGTAGAAGAAAGTAGTAAGGTATGGCCAGGAAATATTTTGGAAGAAATTGAGAATAACTATGGATTTAGCTATGAAAATAGCTATGTGGAGTAGACTACAAGTTGTCATACACCGTACACTTTACACAGTCATTCTCAGTTAATGTAGTTTTACGTGTGTATTGGGTGTGAATGTATTTACTTTGTAAATCAATACTGTTCTTTCATTTTCCTTAACCTATGCAGACTTACACAACTGTTGTCACTTATAAAAGGGGGGCCTGATTTGAGGAATATTGCATGTGTGGCGGGTAGAGTAATTCTTGAGACATGACTTTCCCATGCTTTGAAGTGATATTCTCCTGCAGCAGACGACGCCCCGCCATAACAAGGCAGTGGGAAGAGTATCGGTTTATTACCTGGATAAATGTCACATTTAGAACTGGACTTTAACAGGGGCACCATAGTCTGCTGCACATCGGCCTGTTATGTGGGTGTATGGTTACCACTCAGCGTTGCATATGGTTTTCTGGGTAACAGGGAACCATTGGGCTTGTTACGTGATGCACTCGCCTGAAGTGGGTAGAATAATAGACAGGAAAGATGAAAGATACAGGAAGAGGAGGACTGAAACAAAGAAGTAGGCAGCACTACAGGAGAGTGGATGTTGTTGCCACCTCTACCTATCGGCACGTTAGAGTATAATAAAACTTGTGTCACTGTTAATAAGTATAATTTCATCTCTATAACCTTCTCCCGGAGAGGGTATATAAGCTGTCAGTTCAGTTTGGGGTCCTAAACTTTTGAAATGCATAAAAACTTAGGCGTTAATACTCCTAATTTTCAGAGGAAGGACGTTCTTTGAGACTAACCCATTACGGTGTTTCTATAAAGTGAAAAAATTGCCCTGTAGTAAGACGAGGCTTAGTCTAGGCAATGATGTTAACCCCTTCAAAAGCATGACATTTTCTAATTTACATCTCAAAATTATTTAACTTCATCTTTGGCTATTTTTTCTTTTCAATTTTCTGTTGTAAAAGGCTTGCCGGCTTCTGGCCATTAGTTCCTTCTTCCCTGCCTGAAAAAAAGAGAGGGGGTTAATGAAGGCTATATCTACGACTATATATAAGAACTACAGTCCGAAGCAAGGTAAAGAGAATGAAAGGTAGTTTCATGGGGGGGTGAGGGGGAGCTAAAATGCGTCTCGGTCTGCGCATGACGTCATAGTTAATACAGACTGCAGCTCATCCTGCTCAACACACGCCAGTCATACACACACCTGCCTGTGAATAAGTACTCCGTTTTCTGTTTTTAGGGGTGGCTATGGCAATACAGATAATTTTGTGAACATGCCAACAATTTGTATAGTTCGTGGATGCAAATCCATTCATGTGAAAGGTGACAAGAGAATACATTTTCATGCACTGCCGAAAGATGAAGAACTTAGAAAAAAATGGATTGAATTATGTGACACAAAGAAAAATCGGTCATCTGGTTTTGTATGCAGCCGTCATTTTGAGAGTACTGCCTTTGAACGCAACCTAAAGTATGAATTGCTTGGTTTACCAGTGCCTCCAGGACAAAGGAAATTCAAGAAAGGAGCAGTGCCTACTCTTCAACTACCGAGTTTAACAAGTAAGTTCCATTACTGTGTGAGTGTGTTGAGTAGCGACCTGTGTGAACATTCATAATACAATAGCGTACCATACATAAAGATGATTTTCTGTCAAGCTCCCGTTTTCTTCCACCACCTCCCTCCTCTCTCTCTCTCTCTCTCTCTCTCTCTCTCTCTCTCTCTCTCTCTCTCTTATTAACTTTGACATCACAGAATCTGCGCGGCTCGGGGGTGCTGTACTTACCTCTCAGTATACTCTTCTCTTTACCTTGGTCCGAAGAGTCTCTAAAGTCTTTTAGGGACAGCGTGAATAATTCGTCATAAGATTGAAAGGGGTAAGCATTATTGTTTTAATATTACAGGCGCCCTGGGTTTGTTAGGACGCTGATATACAGAGGGAATTTCGTAGCCAAAATATCGAGGAACCAATAGAGAATGATTCCAACAGAGCTTGATGCTTAGAGGAAAACAGGTCACGAATACCGGCGTGGGTGAGATGGGCAGCTGTCAAAAATAGCGACGTGAAAGGGGAGAGCAAGGAGGGGGGGAGGGAGGGGGGGAAATGGAGAGCGATGGAAGGCGAGGGAGAGATGGAGGGAGAGGGAGAGAAATGGAGGGATGGGGAGATGGAGGAAAGGAGGGAGGGGGGTAAAGGACAAGCAGAGACTGAGGAGAGAACATTTTACATAACAATGGGCAATAGCAAGAGATGCCTTATAACTATTAAACTCTGCCACTCGCACAAACGTTAGGTGATACTGGATATTAGTCTTGGACATATTTAGCTATATTATTTCTCCATCCCTAAGCAGCTTTTCTTCTTCAGACAACCTAAGAGCACAATATAACATCTGGCGTATTTGTGAGGGAAGATGAGAGAGACTGGCTGTTGTGGTCTACACGTAGTCAGGAAAGCTACAACGTAGGACAGATTTAGCAGTTTATTTCATCCTTATGCAAGATTTTTCGTGCTAGTCAACCTCAGGGCACGAGTAACAACTGGCGTGTCTGTGTGAGGGAAGATGAGTGAGTTGACAGTTGTGGTTTACAGGCGAAGCCAAGCATGTGCTCCTGTCAGCTAGCGTCTGTGATTCTTGTTAACATTTACAGAGTCCATGTTACGGATCGCCTTCTTGATAACGCGTCCTTTTTAAAGTTTCATTGCTATCTAAAAAAACAAAAGACATTGTTTTGGAGGACTGTTGCTTAATACAGTTGTATTACTTGCTGTAAATTTGATCCTCCATTTTCTTCCAATACGCAGTACCAGCTGTATGTAGAAATTACACCCCTGACTTAAAATGGTGCATACAAACACGTGTCAAAATGTTTTCATGCTTCTACGCCCCTTGTCAAATCATATTCTGGTGACGAGACATGCTAGTGTGTGTTAAGGTGCGTGTGCTTACCTGTGCGTCTTGTAGAATCATGTAGCAATAGTGTGTCAAGGTGCGTGTGTTTGCCTCTACGTCTTGTAAAATCATATGCTAGTGACGGGACATGTAGGAGTGTGTCCAGGTGCGTGTGTTTGCCTCTACGTCTTGTAAAATCATATGCTAGTGACGGGACATGCAGGAGTGTGTTAGGGTGCGTGTGTTTGCCTTTACGTCTGGTAAAAACATATGCTGGCGACGGAACATGCAAAAGTGTCTCAGCGTGCGTCTACATGCTTCTCTTGTCTCCCTGTCTGCTTCACTGCCTGCCGAGCCTACCTCTTCCAACAACACGGAACACTGGAGGATATTAATATTTCAGTCAACGCAGGTGCATGTGCGTGCGTGCGTGTCATCGTCATTATTATCATCGTCGTCGTCGTCGTTGTCTTCCTCCTCCTCCTCCCTCCTCCTCCTCCCTCCTCCTCCTTCCTCCTCCTCCTCCTCCTCCTCCTCCTCCTCCTCCGTGGCTGTCTCTCCCTGCAGGGCAACACTTTACAAAAGGTGGTGGTCGTGCTGGCTGACGATACATCCTGAAACCTTCCTTATATACCTTGCCTAATGGGTCAAAGTATCCTCGTGTGTTACTAAGGCAAACTAAACGGATAATAATATAGCACTTAAAGCAACAATAAGGTGTGATACGCAAAATAATTGGCTTAAGAAGAAGTGTTGCGGTGTGCCATGCCAACGAGAGGGGCATAAATGGTGTGTCGTGTGGTCGTAAAGCTTAGTTAGTTACCGGGAACATCACCCACACTGTTAACGCCAAGCCTTTCTCCTCCCTGTCAGTGCCGCCGTCACCACCTTTTCCTCCCTCCTCTTGTCTTCATTACCTGTCAGCCTTCGTCCCCAGGTGCTGAGGAGGAGCCTACACGTAGTGGCACTGTGCACTCATAGTTTCCTGCACCTGGCCATGAGAAGGGCCTTGGTCTGACTCTTGTGAGACGCTGTCTACCACACTGGGGTTACGGATATCTACACGTTGCATGTACTGTACTGTACCTGTACGACGGTCCCGTAGGAGCAGTTTCTGATTGTGGTCGACGGGTCGGCTCAGCTAGACTAACCGATGTTAAGCAACAACCTGCTCTGTCTACCCGTCCGTCTGACTGCCTGTCTCACCCTTTGAGTCTCCTGTCCATTGGCAATAGCCACCATGCATTTCAGATAGCAGAACCCTCAGGCACATTAGTCATGCAGACATATCACTCGTATCTTCCTCATCTTCTGTTGCCATCATGCACTTCGGTAAACAGACTCTCCATGCACACCCTCCCCACGGCGAGGTGCAGGGAAATATATGGAGGTTTGGCTCGCGGATGCATGTCGCAGCTGCTCCACCCAGGGTGTCCAACGCCACCACGCACAGGCTTCTCATCAGCGCCAGGCAAAACATATAGGAATATATAGTATGCAGGCAAGAAAGCAATCTAGTTGGCTGGCAGGCTGACAGGTAGGCAGGTGGTGTTAAAAATAATATACAGTAAAAAAAAAAAAAAGGAAAAGGTGACAAAAGAGGCAAGGAATACACAGTAAAATCTGAAAAAAAAAAAATGACAAAGAAGGCAAGAAATGTACAATGAAAAAAACTGACAGAGGAGGAAATATATATACACTGACGATGACTAATTTCTGGCCAGGGATGCCCCCTTCCTGCTGCTGTATACCCAGGTAAGAGGGTAGAGGGGGACGAAACGACCTCCACCCCAACCCCCCCATACCCCTACCCACCCATCCCCCACCCGTCATTCTTAACTCGCAGTTACATCTGAAGCTGATTTCCTGCTTAACATTCTTGGTGCCACTGCTGATACAAACATAAAACACTGGGACGTGTTACAAGTATATAATATAACCATCAACACGCCGCAGCAAGAACACAATGCTTTATGATGGTGACGGTAAAACAAACACGTTAACATCGGCCAACTCAGGCCTCGTGTGTTTGGTGCACCGCTTAGCGCACGCACGCACGCACGCACACACACACACACACACACACACACACGCACACGCACACGCACAGGCACACGCACAGGCACACGCACACGCACACGCACACACGCGCGCACACACGCGCGCACACACGCGCGCACACACGCGCGCACACACGCACACACACACGCACACACACACGCACACACACACGCACACACACACGCACACACGCACACACGCACACACGCACACATGCACATGCACATGCACATGCACATGCACATGCACATGCACATGCACACGCACACACACACACACACACGTGCGCACACGCACACGCACACGCACACACGCACACAGCACACACACGCACGTACGCACCCGAGGCACGAGGCCTGGGATGGCCGTGGTTAACGTTTTTGTTTTAGTGTCAACTTTTGAATGCATTAATTTCTTGCTGCAGCGTGTTCATAGTTCTAATATATACTTTTGACCTATCCTAGTGTTTTATGTTTGTGTATTAGTAATGTGACTATCAGTGTAAAGTATGAGGTTAGCTTGAGATGTAACTGCCAGTTAAGAATGACGAGTGGGGGGTTGGGTGGGGTAAGGGTATCGGGGAGGGTGGGGTGCTGGGGTAGAGGCGGGTGGAGCTCGTTCCGTCCCCCCCCTCCCGTCGTCTTCCCTGGGTATATAGGGGTAGGAAGGGGGCACCCCTGAGCAGAAAGTAATGATCGTGAGTGTACAATAGAATCAGCAAAACAAGATGCAGACGAGAGAGGAAAGCCTAACATAAAGCTGAAGATGGGAGTAAAATCAAGAACCTAAGCAGGACAACTTGGTGTTTGACAAAGTGAGGCTGACGGCGTTGACAATTCTTTATGACTTGTCTTTTACCTGCTCCTTTTTATTTTTCATATCTATTCATTCACTTTCATCTCTCCCTCATTCATTCATTCATCTCTTATTCTTCTCTCATTAATTCATTCGTTTCCCTTTCTTCGTCAGCCATTTTTCACTTCCATATGTCCTGATGTGACTGGCTTCCTGCCACGTGCAGTGAGAAATCTTAGTAGTACTGGTAGCTGATACAGCCTCAAGTTCATCTGAAATGTGAACCCAGTGAACACCTGGCTAAAGTTACCCTTCTGCTACAGTCCACCATTACTCTTTTGGGGAATAGGGTGGCAACTGAGGGACGTTTGTGTGACCAGGCATCAGAGCCACGCGGTCTTATCGAAGCCACGAGGCCAAGACCCTCCTCTCCAGCACCTGTTATTGCTATGACAGGATTTACACAAAGAACAGCAAGCTTACCTGTATTTTTTTATGCAAGGCTGCAGATGAGGGAGAGATTCAGTCCTGTATTCTCGTCGTGTAAGGAGGCTCCCTAACACCTCTTCCTTAGCGATTTATCTTCCAAACCACTCATTAATATCCCCGGGTTTCCTCCTTATGTCTTTTCAATATCGACATAGATTGCATGAATAACACACAAGTATATAGTAACGGAGCAGAATTAGAAATAAATCGGTAAGGAGGAGGTGTTAGTAAGCTTCATAGCCTTACTAGGATACCGCCCTCAGCCTGCAGTCCACCAGGTTCGCGTTTTAGACGAACCTGGAACTTCAAATTGTACTTCTAATCCTCGTCTCCTTCTTGTTCTTTTAAAAAAACTTAATTTACGACAGAAATAAGATCGTAAGTTTTTTTCCAGCATCATCATCCCTGTTTCTACGACCTCCGACTCGCCTCCGTCTCTCTTTCTCTCATTACTCCACATCTTTTTTTTTTTTTCTTTTTATGCGAGGAAGATGGAACCAAAGGCCACGAGCCCACAATAACTGTTCCTTCCAAGAGAAGAACAAAATACAAGAGAGAGCCAAATTCAAGATCCGATCATTTCGAGATGCCTGGACACACTGCGTTTAAAAGACTGGAGATCATAGGAAGCAGGAAATACAGACAGAGGGAGACAGTTCCAGACGTCATACTTCTTGTCCATGCTTTGAAATTTACTGCAGAAGTTAAAGATATTTTTTTCCTATGTCTTTACTCTTGAGTTTGTACTTAAGTTGGCGCTTGAGTTGGAATTTAATTTGGCACTTGAGTTGGGACCATGTTTTGCACCTGAGTTGGCACTTAAGTTTGCTCTTGAGTAGGGACTTTTGTACGTAGGTTGACCCTTGAGTTGGGACGTAGTTTGGTGCTTGAGTTGGGACTTAGTTTGGTGCTTGAGTTGGGACTTAGTTTGATGCTTGAGTTGGGACTTAGGCTGGCACTTGGGTTGGGACATACGTTGGCGTTTGAGCTGAGACTTAAGTTGGAGCTTGAGTTTGGACTTAAGGTAGCGCTTGAGTTAGGACGTGAGAGTTCGTACTTGTGTTAGGACGTAAGTTGGTACTTGTGTTTGGACCCAAGTTGGTACCTGTGTTGGGACTTGATTTGGCGCTTGAGTTTGAACTTTAGTTGCTACTTGAGTTGGGATTTAAACTGACACTTGTGTTGGGACTTAAGTTGGCAATTGTAAAGTTGGCACTTGTTTTGGGACTTAAGTTGGCACTTGAGTCGGAGCTTAACACTTGAGTTGGCATTTAAGTCACCACTTGAGTTGGCACTTCAATTGTCACTTTAATTGACAGTTAAGTTGGGCCTTGTATTGGGATTTGAGTTGGGCCTTGAGTTGTGACTTGACACTTGAGTTGGCACTTGAATTGGCATTTGAGCTGACACTATTTGGCACTTGAGTTTGCACTTAAGTTGACATTTGAGTTGGCACTTTTGTTCACACTTAAGTTGGCACTTACATTGAATTTGGCACTTACGTTTTTATTTTCTCTTGTCATACTTCAGAACCACAGGTGTTTAGTGATAAAGTGGACGGGCGTTTGAACCGAGTGTGAGACACAAGTGTTGTTGGCGTCACTTCATAGGCTGTTGCTTGGATTTGCTGGATTTCCCTCCATTGTCCTCCTTACTGCGATCTTGCCTTGTTCCCGCTGCACCCTCCAAAGGTATGCTATTTGGCTTCTGCTAATTCTGTACTCGTTTTACTCTAACTTGGCCCAAATTTTCCATCCCTCCAACCTGAATGCTAAGTTGTAGCAATAGATTAATGCTAGAAAATGTAAGTCACAAAAAAGTGGTATGGATAGGGAGCCGTAGCGTTGTCCGTTTCTGCCAATGACCCATGTGAAGTAAGCTGCAAAAGGACGAAAATTTGGGCCATTTACAATGAAAAAATAATATACTGCGTGATACAATGATAATCTAGGACGTTGTGGAGAGTTGAGAAGTTTGTGGTTTGCAATAGAGGGACAGGAAGACAGAGACAGACAGATAGAAGACAGACAGACGCAGGGTAAGGAGACAGACAGAGGAGACGAAGCGTCGCGTTATTATGAGTGTAGTTGACTTCATAGAACATTGCATTATAGTTGTGCCCAAACTTTAATAGCACGTCTTCTTATGTATAACCAAAGTCGTTTGACGTGTAGTGAACACACACACACACACACACACACACACACACACACACACACACACACACACACACACACACACACACACACACACACACACACACACACACACACACACACACATGCAACTACATCAAACCGTTCATGCCTTACTCCACCGTGAACACAACACATCCACATACCCAGCAACACCCCCCCACACACACATACATAACCACACATAACCACATACTCGTATAATCACACACACACACACACACACACACACACACACACACACACACACACACACACACACACACACACACACACACACACACATAACCACACACAACGACATACTCGTATAAACACACACACACACACACACACACACACACACACACACACACACACACTGCAACCACTTCAAACCGTACACCCCTTACCCCAAGGTACACACAACACATCCACATACCTAACCACACACACACACACACACACACAACCACAACCACATATTCGTATAGCCACACACACACATACACAAACACAAGTATTCTATGAAGGGCCTTGCTGATAGGTGTGTGTGTGTGTGTGTGTGTGTGTGTGTGTGTGTGTGTGTTGTGAGGTGGGCAGGTTGCCATGGTAACACAGATGCCCTGCACCAGGCAAGCTAACACCATACGTATTGCCCACTGAGTCTCGCACTTTATATAAAACATCTCTGTACTCATATCTGATCCCAATATTGCAGTTTTTTTTTTTTCATCACAATACGGTAAAACATACTCGAACTTGATTTTTGCAAATGATCCATGAATATTAAAGTTTTCTGTGGCAAGAAATGAAGAAGGTGTTTGGTGGTGGGGTGGAGTGGGTGTCTAGCAGTGCATTCTGGTGAGACACATACACCCACAGGCACATAATTACACACACACACACACACACACACACACACACACACACACACACACACACACACACACACACACACACACACACACACACACACACACACACACACACAAATACACACACGTACAAATACATACACGTACAATGAGGAAGGGTGAGGCAGAGGCTGGCAGGGAGAGGCAGAAACGGGTGGGAAAAAGAAGGGAACATAAGAACATAAGAAGAGAGGATAACTGCAGTAGGCCGGTTGGCCCATGCTAGGCAGCTCCTAGAAGAGTAACTGAACTACTAGAATGAGATAAGGATAGCAAAGAAGAAGGCTCTCCCCCGCCCTCCAAACCCTCCAGCCGAAGCCGGCAGGAAAAAGTCAGAAAGAACACCACGCCGTATAGAAAAACTGGCGTGGACATTTTACAGGAAAGTGTGAAAGGAGAATAGAGACTATCATAGTGTAACCTGAAAGGAAAATTTATTTTTGAATTAGTATTGGTTATAATATTTTCTTTATTCTATATCCACCCCTTATTTGTCATATGCTTATCTAGCCTATGCTTGAAACTCTCAATGGAAGAGGCAGCAACTACTTTACTAGGTAGCTTATTCCATTCGTCTACTACTCTATTACCGAACCAATTTCTACCTATTTCCTTACTGAAACGGAATTTTTCTAGTTTGAAACCATTATTTCTAGTTCTATCCTGTATGCTCACTTTAAGTACCTTGCTAATATCTCCCTTATTTATACCATTCATCCACTTAAAAACCTCAATTAAGTCTCCCCTTACTCTACGCCTCTCTAGCGAATGCAGACTTAGTCTTTTCAGTCTGTCTTCATATGACAGGTTCCGGACGTCATGTATCATTTTTGTCATTCTTCTCTGTACATTTTCTAACGAATTAATATCCATTCTATAGTAAGGACACCAAAATTGTACTGCGTAGTCTAAATGTGGCCTTTCTAATGCTAGATAAAGTTTCAGTATTACTTTAGATGATCTATTGCTCACGCTTCTCGAAATAAATCCTAGGACCCTATTTGCTTTATTTCTCGCATTAATGCACTGTTGCCTAGGTTTAAGGTCGTTACTAATCATAACTCCTAGATCTCTCTCGCATTCAGATTTGCTAATTTCTTTGTTGTCTAAGCTGTATTTAGTATCTCCAATGGTCTTGCCTACGTTAAGTACTTTACATTTTTCAACGTTAAATTCCATTTGCCAAGTTTTAGACCATTTGGACAATGTATCGAGGTCTTTTTGTAAGTTATGGCAATCGTCAGTCGAGTTAATGATACGCCCTATTTTTGTATCGTCGGCAAATTTGCTGATTCTGCTATTGACTCCTAAGTCTAGATCATTTATATATATGATAAATAATAAGGGACCGAGTACTGAACCCTGTGGTACACCGCTAGTTACTAATCCCCAGTCCGACTTAGTTCCATTTATTAATACTCTCTGCTTTCGTCCTTTCAGCCAGGATTCAATCCATTTTAAGATATCGCCGTCTATACCGTGTGCTCGAACCTTTCTAACTAACCTTTCGTGTGGGACCCTATCAAAAGCTTTACTAAAGTCCAGATAAATAACATCGTACGCTTTATCGCTATCTACTGCCTCATAGACCTCCGAGTAGAATGACAACAAGTTTGTGAGGCAGGATCGTCCTTGCCTGAATCCGTGCTGACTTTCGTTTATAAGATTAAATCTTTCTAAGTGTTCTCTAATCCTATTTGCCAAAATTGACTCTAACATTTTTCCTACTATTGACGTTAGACTTATCGGACGATAATTCGACGCAGCTGATTTATCACCCTTTTTAAAGATGGGCACTACGTTTGCGGTTTTCCACGCCTCTGGAACTTCTCCTGAACTTAAAGAGTCATTAAATAACGTTAAAAGTGGCTGACATAATTCTTCTTTGGTTTCCTTTATAATTTTTGCATATATATCGTCCGGACCTGGCGATTTTTGAGGTTTTAACTTGTTAATTTCTTTCAATACGTCCTCCTTACTAATGGTTATTTTACTAAGAATATTTTCCGTATTCTCATGGTAAATATTTGCTGCTTGAGGGACCAGGCTTAGATTTTCCTTGGTGAATACTGATATGAAATAATTATTTAGGATGGAGCACATTTCTTTATCTTCACTGGTAATGTCACCTGATTCTGTTCTGAGTGGTCCTATCCTGTCTTTATTTTTCGTTCGGTACATTTGATAAAAACCCTTGGGGTTTACTTTTGATTCACTTGCAACCTTAATTTCATAACTTCTCTTTGCTTTTCTTATCTCCCTCTTTACTTCTCTATTTAAAATTGTGTACCGGTTACGTAAGTGTTCCTCTCCACGTTTTATTTTTCTATATATTCCTTTCCTTTGGCCTATGAGAGATTTTAATCTGTTGTTTAACCATCTTGGTTCTGAATTGTTAGTTCTAAACGGTTTTGAAGGAATATATCTATCTTGGCCTCCGTATATTATATTTATTAACTCGTTATACTTCTCACTGGTCGAATGTCTGTTTGGTACTGGAGCTGAGTTAATTTCCGTCACCTGGACTACATTCCTATCTACCACCTCCCTCCTCACAGACACCTGACGGACATCCCCACGTGCTTCCTGCGCCTGACCTATGACCTGGGGATCCCCACTAATCTGACATTCCCTCAAATAGCTAATCTCCCTGTGGAATACCGTTCGAAAATAAGCTCTTAAGCCATCGAAATCTCCTAGACGAAAATTAGGAACGGTGGAGGTATTTTCAGTGGAACAGACATCCCAAATAAATTTGAACTTAATTTCTTCATGATCGCTATTACCAAGTCGTCCACCAACCTCTATATCGCTAATGATATTTTCTTTATTAGCTAAAACCAAATCTAGTATATTATTACCTCTGGTGGGCTCCCTGATATACTGATAAAGGAAATTATCCTGTACTACCTCTAGAAATTCCTCTGACTCTGCATCTCCTGTCTGATTTCTCCAATCTATCCTTGGCAGATTAAGGTCCCCAACAATTATTACTAAGCTGGACTGTGATGCTTTCCTAATTTCCTCCCAGAGGTATTTACTATCAGCTCTACTTAATTTTGGAGATCTGTAAATTGCTCCTAAGACTAATTTCTCCCTATTGTTACTAATTTCAACCCAGACACTTTCTGTGTCCCTATTTACTTTAATGTCTGCTTTATTGTAACAGTTTAATGAATCCTTTACATAAATAGCTACCCCTCCCCCTTTCTTCCCTGACGGTTTGACACAAAAATATTATAGCCTTTTATCTGATATTCTGCTAAAAATTCTCGAGTGTCTGTATTCATCCAAGTTTCACTAATAACGGCAATGTCTATTTTCTCTGTACAAATTAAAGCCCTCAGTTCATCCATTTTATTACGTAAACTCCGGCTGTTTGTGTAGTACACTTTCAGATTATTACGAGTAGTTATGCCTTTACCTTGGCATTTACTGTTATTTATTTTATTACTAACTGGGAAACTCTTTACTTTACTAATATAACAATTTTTTGTACTATCGCTTATCGCCCTTCTATCATCGCTTGTTCTATCATCTATCATCGCCTGCTCAATTTGAGGTGCCTGAGTGGATGTATCTACACTATTGGTTGAACTTTTGTTCTTAATTTTGCAAGTATCGATGCATCTATCCAAACATGGTAATAATGATTTCTGACTGTAGTTGCTGAGTCAGAGGGAGTCAGAGCCAGGGTGAGGCAGGGAGAAGCACTAGTGAATATAATGTGTCTGTGTGTTTGTCTTTAGCTGTAGGCAATGACGGAGAGAGAGAGAGAGAGAGAGAGAGAGAGAGAGAGAGAGAGAGAGAGGGGGGAGGGGGATCACACAGACGTTACGATCCAGAAAAGCTGGTCAAACCTTAGCAGAAAAAATTATATCTTGGCCATAAGAAGGGTTTTTTTTGACAGTTTTTTTTTAATACACACACGATTGTGAACAGGCATAAGAGTAACTACGTACACACACACACACACACACACACACACACATACTCTCTCTCTCTCTCTCTCTCTCTGCTGCTCCAAGGAAAGGCATCAAACGTCACTATAGCTGTGGTACCCTCCGTCTGAACCTACTTTCTACCCACTGACCTACTCTCCCCATTCCTCTCTCATTTTCCACAGTCTCTTCCCACTCCCCTTCCACTGCCACTCTCCCCACTCCCCTCTCATTCTCCCCACTCTCCCCATTCCCCTCTCACACTCCTCACACCCTCTCTCATTTTCTGCAATCCTTTCCCACGTCCACTCTGCCTACTCTCCCCACTCCCCTCTCACTTTCCCCACTCCCTTTCCCGTCTGACTCTCCCCATTCAATATAGTCCTGTGTGTGTGTGTGTGTGTGTGTACGTGTGTGTGGGGGGGGGGATGAAGGGTGGCATACGGATGTGGGGGGGGGGTGTTGTAGAAATGCGTGTTCATGGGCGCCTACGTGTGTGTGTGTGTGTGTGTGTGTGTGTGTGTGTGTGTAGAGGGTGGTTGAAGTGTGGCATACGGATGTATGGGGGGGGTGTTATAGAAATGCGTGTGTTCATGGGCGCCAAGGGTGGCAGTACGGTACAGTACGGAAAAAATATCATAATTCCGATAGTTTAAAAACACCGCACCGTAGTTTCGTTGCATACATAAAGAACCGTACCGTACTGGTGCGATAAAATGATATTTCGTTCCGAACTTTCGTACCTAATTTCGTACTGTACGTCTGCCATTACGTTTCTGTGAAAATTAATCGATAATATAAATTATTTTTGCAAGCAATTCCTCGTCCAGTTTCAATACTCGCTTATTATATTTGTGTTTTTTGCTGTTAGTGGAAATTATATATTAAGTGTGTGTGTGTGTGTGTGTGTGTGTGTGTGTGTGTGTGTGTGTGAGAGAGAGAGGTAATTGACCTAACATTTGATTTACATTCATATGGCAATGGGATTAAATAAAATTAAGGATTACTGACTTGGATTGTACTAGAATTTTCTGTGAAAAATTGTGTTTAAATCAGACTATGATAAAACTCAACCACTTAACGGGTCAAGTAGCAATGCTGCAGCCGGCCCTACAGTAAATACCTAATCCAAATCATTATTTATATACTATTGTATAATCCAATCTATAAATTAATCACTTAACTCTGTAGGCCTACAGTGGGCAAGGAATATACGACATACGTACAGCAAAACAAATGTTAAATAATAGAAATATACTGTATATAATAACCATTATCATATGCTTCTCGTAATTACTTACATGTCTCCCATCTAAAAGTATACACTATTCTATGTTCATTATAGCTTGACCAGAAATATTACCTTATAAGTCTGTAACACACACACACACACACACACACACACACACACACACACACACACGCTAAAACATAAGGTTATATCTTAAAACATTGGTCAGGGAAACAATTAGGTTATCCTATCTACAAGTCAGTATTTGTCATCTGGATTATTCTGGACAGTGGACAGTCACATTGGAATAATTAAGCACGGCAATGGGTACGGAAAAGGCACGGAAAAAAAAAGTAATTTCGTACCGTACCGTACTTAAAGAAATGTCGTACCGTAATTTGGCACCGTTCTTACTGGTGAAAAAAATACCATACCGTACCGTACTTCCCTACAGTACCGTCCCGTACTTTTGGGGCGCCTACGTGTGTGTGTGTGTGTGTGTGTGTGTGTGTGTGTGTGTGTGGAGGGGGGAGGGGAGAGGAAGAGGAGGAGGAGGAATTATAGAGGAAAGAGTACATAAAGAGAAGAATGCAAGGAAGGTGGAAGGAAGAATGTGGAAAGGAGCAGAGAGGAGAAAGAAAAGATGAAGTTAAGGGGTATATGGAAAAGAGAATGGAACAGAGAGGGATACATGAGAGAGGGGAGAGAGAAAGAGAAACAACAGGAAAGGGAAGGAAAAGAAAGCAAAAGGGAAAAAAGAGGAGATGAAAGGGGGAAAGGAGGTAGGATACAGGAAAGAACACAGACGACATAAGAAAGAGGAAGTGTAAGGAGATGTCGAAAAGAGAAGAAGAGGGAAAGAAATACACGGGGAAAAGGGAAAGAAGGGAGAGAAAGAGAAGTGAGAAAGAAAAGAGAAAAACGTGAAAGAAAAGATAAAGGGAAAGAAGGAGGGAAAGGAGAGAGGAGAGGAAAGGAGAGAAGAGAGGAAAGAAGAGACACGAAAGTGGGAGGAGAGAAGAGAAAGAGAGGAGGAAAGAAGAAAAGAGAAGGGTGGTGAGAAAATTGATTGAGGTGTCAAGTGGGGAAGCGATTAGAGAGAGAGAGAAAGGAAGGGGAGAGAGGGTTGTGGGGGGGGGGGATTACAGGAGAGAGAGAGAGAGGGGGGGGGGAACAAATAAAGACACTGAACGATAAACACGGGCACAATGACGAAGGCATGAGAGGAATTGCAGAACCTAAATTTTTTGCATCATTTCGTTCTATTTTTTTAATCTCTTTATCGTCTTTTTTTCTTGTTTCAGTCAGCTCCAACCTCCTTCTCCTTGCTTATCTCTCTCCTCTCCTCCTCCTCCATTAACCTAGTAAGCATTCTCTATTTTCAACTCTCTCTCTTCTTTCATCGTTCCTCTACGCCCTTGTCATGGACAGAGAAACCTGGACAGGTGAGGCGAGGCAAATGTCATATTTTCTCTTTTCCCCGGCTTGTCCGTCACTCTTCGTTCACGACTCCTTTCCCCCATCCCCCCCACCCCCCATCCCGTTTACCCTCTTCATAGCACCTGCCAGGCTGCCCTCCCCCTCCCCCCTTCCCTGCCCCCATACACACCAGTTCGCTAATCCGCCGACCTTGAACCGTGTGTGTGTGTGTGTGTGTGTGTGTGTGTGTGTGTGTGTGACCCTATAGAAACCGTACTCTCCCTACATACCAGTCTCCTCCCAACAGTGTTTTTCCCTCCTCCTTACCGATTTATTCTCCACACGACTCATTACTATCCCCTGGTTGGCTTCCTATGTCTTCATATCGTCATCGATTGCATGAGTAGAATATAGTAACGGAGCAGAAGCAGAAATAAATCGGTCAGGAAGAGGTGTTAGTAAGCTTCCTAACAGTAAAATACCCCCGCTAATACCAATACACCGGTCCTGTATGAGACAGCCCTAGCGTGGTACCTTATAGATGAAATTGATACAGTATTATAGATGTAACTTTTCCTTTTCAGTCTTTCCTATGAAATTTCCATATCAGTTATTCCATGCTACTTGGTGGTTTTTCTCACTTTTTCCTGCCAGTTTTAACTGGAGGGTTTGGAGGCGGGGTGAACCTTCTTGCTTTACTATCTTTACCCTTCAGCATGTAGAGTTAGATCTCGTAGTCATAGTCTATTCTGTAACAAACAGCCTCGAAAGGACGATAAGGTCTGTTGCTGTTTGCTTTCCTTTGTACTCCTTTGTGTATTCAGTATGGACGGTGGGTCTTAGTGCCAAAGTGGAGACATGTGGAGATGTATGATATGAAGGAGAGAGAGAGAGAGAGAGAGAGAGAGAGAGAGAGAGAAGGGGGAGGAGGCAAACACAGTGCTAAAAGATAGAATGACAAGACAGAAATAATGAGAGAGAGAGAGAGAGAGAGAGAGAGAGAGAGAGAGAGAGAGAGAGAGAGAGAGAGAGAGTTTTCTTTCTCGTCTTCCTCTCCAAAAAACGAGGCTATAAATGTGCAGAATCTCTCTCTCTCTCTCTCTCTCTCTCTCTCTCTCTCTCTCTCTCTCTCTCAGAGTTGTTGGTAGGAAGTTGTGCCGGAGATTAACATAAGAGAGGACAACTGCAGTAGGCCGGTTGGCCCATGCTAGGCAGCTCCTAGAAGAGTAACTGAACTACTAGAATGAGATAAGGATAGCAAAGAAGAAGGCTCTCCCCCGCCCTCCAAACCCTCCAGCCGAAGCCGGCAGGAAAAAGTCAGAAAGAACACCACGCAGTATAGAAAAACTGGCGTGGACATTTTACAGGAAAGTGTGAAAGGAGAATAGAGACTATTATAGTGTAACCTGAGAAGGGAAAAGAATGAATTAGTACTGGTTATGAGATTTTTTTCTATACCCACCCCTTATTTGTCATATGCTCATCTAGCCTATGCTTGAAACTCTCAATGGAAGAGGCAGCAACTACTTTACTAGGTAGCTTATTCCAATCATCTACTACTCTATTGCAAAACCAGTCTCTACCCTGTTCTTAACTAGCATTAGTAGGGCCACATTTGGACGGCGCAGTGCAGTTTTGGTGTCCTTGCTGTGGAGTGGATGTTGATTCGTTGGAAAATGTGCAGAGAGGAGTGACAGGAATGATGCATGACGTCCGGAACCTGTCATGTGGGGGCGGACTGAGGAGACTGGGTCTGCATTCGCTGGAGAGGCGTGGAGTGGGGGGGGACTTGATTGAGGTGTTTGAGTGGATGAAGGGTGTAAATAGGGGAGATGTCGGCAGGGTGCTTGAGGTGAGCATACAGGATGGAACTGGAAATGGTGGTTTCAAGCTAGAAAGGTTCCGTTTCGGTGGGGAAATAGGTAGAGGTTGGTTTGCTAATGGAGTGGTGGACGAGTGGAGTAGGCTACCTAGTGGAGTGGTTGCTGCCTCTTCCATTGAGAGTTTCAAGCATAGGCTAGATAAGCATATGACTAATAAGGGGTGGATATAGAAAAAAGAGCCTTCTTCTTTGCTATCCTTATCTCATTCTAGTAGTTCAGTTACTCTTCTAGGAGCTGCCTAGCATGGGCCAACCGGCCTACTGCAGTTATCCTCTCTTCTTATGTTCTTATGTTCTTATGTTGTTCTTATGTACATACAGACATGCATATAAATACGTGCATACATCCATACGTACACACAGGTAAAAATCAGGCGGAAAATTGACTAGTAAATATTTTTCTATTCCATCTATCCATACATACATACATAAACATACAGACATAAACCAACTCGATCTCTGTCTGCATCTGCGGTTTCTCTAATGCATCAGTCCTTACATAACCATCCAGCCTTCCATCTCTTCACCATCCATCAGATCAGCCACACACACACACACACACACACACACACACACACACACACACACACACACACACACACACACACACACACACACACACACACACACACACACACACACACACACACACACACACACACACACACACACACACACACACACACACACACAAACTCGTCAATATCCTTCAACCCGCAATAAAACTCACATGTCGAGCAAACAGTTTAACCTCCTCCTTTGCGGTATTGAGAGAGAGAGAGAGAGAGAGAGAGAGAGAGAGAGAGAGAGAGAGAGAGAGAGAGAGAGATGTAATTTGGTTTTTTTTGTATTAGATTGATTGTTATTTCGTCTCTCTCTCTCTCTCTCTCTCTCTCTCTCTCTCTCTCTCTCTCTCAGTCAGTCCATATATCTATCTATCTATCTATCTGTGTATAACTATTTGTCTATTAATCTACCTTTCTTCATTGTTTCTCACTTCTTCCTTCTTCGTTTATACTCTGGCTATTTCTTAATTTTTTTCCCTCCTCTCTTCCCTCCCCCTCTCCCTCCTCCATACCTCCCTCTCCCTCCCTTAATCCCTCTTGTTGTCTTAATCTCTCTCCTCCTCCTCCTTGGCCTCTCTCTCTCCTTCACTTTCTCCTTCCTTCCTTTCTCTTCATTCTTTTCTTTTCTTTTCGTCTCCCTCTTTCATCCATCCTTTCTTCCTTCGGTAATTTGGTTTGCTGTTCTCATTCGTCTCCATAATCTCTCTTTCTCTCTCTCTCTCTCTCTCTCTCTCTCTCTCTCTCTCTCTCTCTCTCTCTCTCTCTCTCTCTCTCATTATTCCATTCTCCATTTCTTTCTTTTTCTTCCTTTCACCTCCTCCCAAACCTCCCTTTCTCACCTACCCTTCTCTCTCACACCCTTCCATTTCACCATCCCTCCATTTTGCCTCCTTCCCTCCACTACCCCACCTTCCCTCCACTTCCTCCTCCTCTCCTTCCCTCCCCCCACCGTGCTAATCCCTCCCCCACCTCCCTAATCCCACCCCCACCTCCCTAATCCCACCCCCACCCGGTCAGTACCCAGAAATGAAAGGAATGTTACACAGACTCTATTTTCCTTTTGTGTACCTGAGATGTAAAGAAAAATGGGTGACAGGCCTAAACCATCAGAGAGAGAGAGAGAGAGAGAGAGAGAGAGAGAGAGACAAGTACCGTGAACCATTTAGCATTCACATAAGAACATAAGAAGAGAGGATAACTGCAGTAGGCCGGTTGGCCCATGCTAGGCAGCTCCTAGAAGAGTAACTGAACTACTAGAATGAGATAAGGAGAGCAAAGAAGAAGGCTCTCCCCCGCCCTCCAAACCCTCCAGCCGAAGCCGGCAGGAAAAAGTCAGAAAGAACACCACGCCGTATAGAAAAACTGGCGTGGACATTTTACAGGAAAGTGTGAAAGGAGAATAGAGACTATCATAGCGTAACCTGAAAAGGGAAAATTATGAATTAGTATTGGTTATAAGATTTTCTTTATTCTATATCCACCCCTTATTAGTCATATGCTTATCTAGCCTATGCTTGCAACTCTCAATGGAAGAGGCAGCAACTACTTTACTAGGTAGCCTATTCCATTCGTCTACTACTCTATTACCAAACCAATTTCTACCGATTTCCTTACTGAAACGGAATTTTTCTAGCTTGAAACCATTATTTCTAGTTCAATCCTGTATGCTCAGTTTAGTACCTTGCTAATATCTCCCTTATTTATACCCTTCATCCACTTAAACACCTCAATTAAGTCTCCCCTTACTCTACGCCTCTCTAGCGAATGCAGACTTAGTCTTTTCAGTCTGTCTTCATATGACAGGTTCCGAACGTCATGTATCATTTTTGTCATTCTTCTCTGTACATTTTCTAACGAATTAATATCCATTCTATAGTAAGGACACCAAAATTGTACTGCGTAGTCTAAATGTGGCCTTACTAATGCTAGATAAAGTTTCATTATTACTTTAGATGATCTATGTGGCCTTACTAATGGTAGATAAAGTTTCAGTATTACTTTAGATGATCTATTTCATTATTACTTTAGATGATCTATTTCATTATTACTTTAGGCCCGACCACCACCACCCCCACTGTCCTAACCCCGGAGTTTAAACGTAGATAAGACCTCATTTGACCTTTATTACGCCTCCCCTGACCTTTGTTCCGCCTGAGACGCTGAAGGGGACGCTGTAGGAGGGCAAGATTTATAGGGGGGGTGAAGCGAAAATGACCCTAGGGAAGACAAATTACTTGGAGGTGAAAAGACTGAAGGTGTTGAGATTGTAAAGTTTTGAGAGAGAGAGAGAGAGAGAGAGAGAGAGAGAGAGAGAGAGAGAGAGAGAGAGAGAGAGAGAGAGAGAGAGAGAGAGAACATGACCAATTCAGAGAAACAGATAAAAGAAATACTGGGTTAACAGAGAGAGAGAGAGAGAGAGAGAGGGGGGGGGAGAGAGAGAGAGAGAAGGTCATTGGTGTGGACACGAAAACAAACAATGAGTGTGAAGTGGTGGACCTTATCTGGGGCCTCATCTGTGTGTGTGTGTGTGTGTGTGTGTGTGTGTGTGTGTGTGTGTGAGAGAGAGAGAGAGAGAGAGAGAGAGAGAGAGAGAGAGGGGAAGCAAAAGACTTTAACCTGCTGACGAAGCCACAGGTGAACGTGGGTTATCAGGAAGTGAGAGAGAGAGAGAGAGAGAGAGAGACAGACAGACAGACAGACAGACAGACAGACAGACAGAGAATTAAGCAGTAAAATCTAAACAAATACTTTAATAATAATAATAACAATAATAATAATAATGCGTTTAAGTCTTTCAGCTAGATTTGTAAATGTATGTAGCGCTTTATGTATTTATGTAGCGGGTTTGTTTCTCCATAAATCCCATTACTGTAAATTAACGTTGATATTGTTGTAGTAATATTATTTTGGCAACTCACAAGGGAATATTATTATTGCTTAGGATATTCGCACATATTTGTAGACGCACACGTATACACACAAACGCGTACACACAGGCATATTGTAATAGTGTACATATGATGAATTACACATACACACACACACACACACACACACACACACACACACACACACACACACACACAGGTAAAACAGGTGAGGTAGGCAAGGTACACGTGGGTTATCAGGTAAATCTCAGGGGCGGTCTTCCTCCCCTGGGGTGTTGGGTGGGGGGAGGCCCTGGGGGTGTTTGGAAGGGGGTAGTTGAGGAGGAAGGAGGGATAGAGAGGGAGGGAGGGGAGAGGTGAAGTGGAGGGAGTGGAAGACAAAATGGGAGGTAGAGGTGGGGAGGAAGCTAGGGAAGGGAAGTGGGGAGAGGTTGTGGGGGAGAGAGAGAAGGAGAAAATGTTATAGAACTACAGATAGATATATAGACAGATAGGTAGACATGGATAGGTAGATGGATAGATAGATAGGTTTAAAAATAGCTAGATAGATAAATAAATATAGATATTAATAGACAGCCTGGAGCACTATAATCACATGGGGTTCAGCCTCACACCTTACCTCACACCTGCCTCCACCCCACCCCACCCCACCCCACCCCACCCCCGGGAATACCTCTCATTAACACCTCGCCTCACCTCTTGTGGGACTACCTTTCTGACTGACACCTTTTGTTTTGAGAAAGCAGTAGTTTAACTTAGCTGATCCGCAATGATTTTCAGTCTTAAGTATTGTTATAAGGGGTGACAGGCATATATATATATATATTTTTTTTATAGCATTGCAGGCCAGCTTTGCCACCAAAACACAGTACTTGAAATCAGCTGGATGTCCATAAGATACATCGCATACAGTATATTTATTCCCTGCCACAGTGGGGTTAGGGGAAGGCTGGCCAGCATCCTGAATGGCAATGTAATCAGCAAACCTCAACTGTGCCTCAGATCTAAGCCCTGACTGGCCCCATCCTGCCGCAGTGCCTTCACCCACTACATCACTAGGCGTCAGCTATACTCAGGTCATTTTATCTAGGCGTAGACTTGCCATCTTGAATGTTGAGCTGTAACAGATCATCATCATGGCGCTAATAATGAAGTTCTGTGGAAGGGATGTTGAACCCTAGTACAGTCGTCCTCTGTCACTGAGCTATGACAATTACTGTATGCTGAGAATGAACAAAAATCTTTATGGATTTAAAGTGTGAACTACACACTATACTTTTGTTGCCTTAACTTGGCCTAGGTTTTTGTCTTTTTGCAGCTTATATCACACAGTTCAGTGGCAGAAAAATACAGTGCAGTGGCTTTGCATCCTTTTCATAGCACTTCATAATTATCTTCTTTGCTATCCTTATATCATTCTAGTAGTTCAGTTACTCTTCTAGGAGCTGCCTAGCATGGGCCAACCGGCCTACTGCAGTTATCCTCTCTTCTTATGTTCTTAGAACGGAATTTTTCCAGTTTGAAACCATTACTTCTAGTTCTATCCTGTATGCCCACTTTAAGTTCTGTACCTTGCTAATATCTCCTTTACTTATTCCCTTCCTTCACTTAAACACCTCAATTAAGTCTCCCAATACTCTACGTCTTCCTAGTCGGTGCAAATTTAGTCTTTTTAGTCTGTCTTCATGTGGCAGGTTCCGAACATCATGTGTCATTTTTGTCATTATTCTCTGTACGTTTTCAGGCGACTTTACATCCATTCAATAGTACGGACACCAAAATTGCACGGCGTGGTCTAAATGTGGCCTTATTAATGCTAGATAAAGTTGCAAAATTGCTCCTCGATATAAATCGTAGGAGCCTATTTGCTTTATTTCTAGCATCAATACACTTCTGCCTAGGTTGAGGTCTTACTAACCATAACTCCTAGATCTCTCTCGCATTCCGATTTACTAATTACTTTGTTATCTAAGTTGTATGTAATATCTCCCATGGTCTTGCCTACGTTCAGTACTGTACAGTTTTCAAAATCTGACAGTGAATTACCCACAAAATTTGTACAAGTGGCACCATTGGATTGTCAAGGCCAACGTGAGTCGTCATCGCCGCTCGAGGGCAGCACATACAAGGTTGACTCCACGCTGCTTGCCTGTCACCATCACGCGAGACTGATGCAGTGACATGGTGATTTTCAACACGTTGCGCAACTTGATGCCCAGTGTGTACGGGGCTTAACATGGAGGCAACGCAAGAACAAGAGAGAGAAAGAAAAAAAAACGAAAAGACTGATCACTATAAAGATTCGTCGAAGTTACATAAGGCTCCCCTCTATTTTATGGGAGTTTCCCTTGTTGCAAGCCCCGCCCCCAATGCGGCGCCCATCAGTCTGCCACTACCTATAAAACCCCCATGCCAACAGCCCAGAGTCAGTGAGCCTCAGTGTCGCTCTTGCCAGTGTTGGGTGTACATCTCCGAGGGTTAGCCCATGGCGCCAAGCCGTCTACACTCGCATGATCGTATCTGCCACACCAACGGTTACCAAACACTTGGAATATTTCCCCATAATACACCACAAACTTTGCTAGATTTGATGTTTTATGTCATCAGAAATAAATTGACATCATTACTGTCGCATTTGTTCCAATGTCTTAAAGAAAAACTATCTTTTCCCCACATATTCACAGCTTTCTTGAAGTTACTTTAAGTTAATAGCTAATAATCCTTTCAGAGGACAAGTATGTAAAAACACTCAGTACATAATGTTACCAGAGGTCTACTATTTCATGTGAGAGAAAATGGAAACACCAGCAATAAATTAGAAGGCACTGGAGTTGCCCTAGCAAAGACATCTCCATGTCACTAGTATCCTTGGTCATCAGGGTACTCTCGTAGATGGTAGTATTATCGATACCTGCATGCTAACTTCCCTCCGTTCTACCGCAAAATATTTTTTTTTTTCTCGGTACCACAAATTTCTTGAGCACTTTTAGTACTGAAAAAATGACTGTCAACGCTATACTCTTGGTGCATCATTTACCTGCTATCTTTATCTCTCTGTGCGTATAAGGAATTACAGTTATTTTGCGTAATAACCTATGAAATTATAATGAATTATACCACACATCGGCACAGCAAGTACCATACGAGATGCAATGGCGTCCATACTATCTGTTTATGTTCGGAAATAAACCCTGTATTTTGATTGGCTGCTGGAAGAAAAATAGCGGAATGGATGGGCCAATGAAAACTCGAGATCTGGCGTGAGTGTCCCGAACACACACACTTTCCCACATTCGTATCGTTTTTTTGTATTTTCCTTTGCGGTTCTCTCTCTCTCTCTCTCTCTCTCTCTCTCTGCACTTAGCACATATGCATAAATTCAAACCCGCTGCTGCAGCCACCCCCAGTCTGGTATTCTGTTTTGCACTACTGTTGTGGTGGTAGGCAGTAGAAATTCTGTTTTCCACTACTTATTCTTTTAGTTTGATTCTCACTGGCTCAGGCATCAGGGGTGGTGCATACGTCAAGACTGACCTAAGTAAAAATACATCTGCTGGGATTAAACTGTCTTAATCCTTGACTCAGGTGACCACGCCACCTGCCCCTCTCAGCAGGGAATGATTTTCATATCACCTGAACTGTACTGTGCTGCATTGAAAGGATTTTTCCATTAAGGAAAAAAAAAAAAAAAAACGGCGTAAAGCTATTCATCTTGAAAATTCTCACCTAGAAAAGTGGGGGGGACAAAAGATACTCTGTCCCCCAGGCTCCAAAAAGTGGGGGGGGGGAAGCAAGTCCCCCTGTCCCCCACTCAAACGAGGCCCCTGGCACACCTATTTATATCTGCCTACCTTGTATAATGTAGTCTGAGGTGATCAAAATGGCTTCATGCAGTCTTCGAAAATTCTGTTTGTTTCAGTTGTGTGCAATAATTGTGCAGTTTTTGTTTGCAACTGGCTACAGGGTAAGAGGATATGGCTGCAGGGTGAGAGGATGTGGCTGCAGGGTGAGAGGATATGGCTGCAGGGTGAGAGGATATGGCTGCAGGGTGAGAGGATATGGCTGCAGGGTGAGAGGATATGGCTGCAGGGTGAGAGGATATGGCTGCAGGGTGAGAGGATATGGCTGCAGGGTGAGAGGATATGGCTGCAGGGTGAGAGGATATGGCTGCAGGGTGAGAGGATGTGGCTGCAGGGTGAGAGGATATGGCTGCAGGGTAAGAGGATATGGCTGCAGGGTGAGAGGATATGGCTGCAGGGTGAGAGGATATGGCTGCAGGGTGAGAGGATATGGCTACAGGGTGAGAGGATATGGCTGCAGGGTGAGAGGATATGGCTGCAGGGTGAGAGGATATGGCTGCAGGGTGAGAGGATGTGGCTGCAGGGTGAGAGGATGTGGCTGAGGGGACAGGAAGGCCATTTTTACACCTCATCAGGCTTCATGTGCAAAACATCATTACAGCTCTAATATTAACCACGTCATCTACGGTGTCAGGGGAAATTGTTAACTTATAAATGGTCATTTTTTTCCCAAGGGTTTTATTATATTTAGCTTTCAGTTTCAAAGGAAATTATTGCTCCCACATAAAATTTTTGGAAACAGATAATATTGTTTAATATACAGGTGGTAAAATTAGGAAAACTGTATTGTCATACAAGAACTATGCCAAAAATCCCTTTCAGCATTTCCCCCAAATATTCCCATGGGGGGCAAAGTGCCCCCTGCCCCCCCAGTGGCTACGTGTATGGGGTGTGCTGTGGGGGAGGGCAGTGAAATGGCGGGGGACAGGGCGATAAGGAGGCGGTATGTTTGTTCTTACGGGATGGAGTCGTCATGCTATAGACAGTTAGATATATTGGTGTAGTGTTAATAACTGTTCTTTATTCTTCATTTTATTTTGTATTAACCTCGTCATCCTTGTTCTTATTGTTTTTATAATGCTGAAAAGTATGGGGAAGACTGTAGGCCTATCATGTATTAAGCAGTGTAGCTCGGCCTTATTACAACCATTTCCTCTCCCCCTCCTCCTCCTTCTCCTCCTCCTCCTCCTCCTCCTTCTCCCCTTCTTTCCTCTCCTGTTCTCTCCTCCTCCTCCTCTTCCGTCTTTTTTCCTCCCTTTTCTCCTCCTCTTTCTCCTTTCCTTGTCTTCCTCTCCATTCCTCTTTCTCTTTATCATTCTCCACTTCTTCCTCCTCCTTCGCGCTCTTCTCCCTCTTTCTCTTTTCCTCCTCATTCTCATCCTTCTTTTCATCATTTCCTTCTTCCTTTTTCTCCTCCTCCTCCTCCTCCTCCTCTTAGGTATAAGGAAGAGTTGTCTTATTTGGGAGACATGTTATGTGCTGGAGGTGGGACTGGAGCTAGGTCTGTGGCCAGAGTGAGGAGTGGTTGGAAGAAGTTCAGGGAGCTGTTGCCTCCCCTGACATTGAGAGGGCTCTCCCTCCATGCTAGGGGACCTTTGTATGCAGCATGTGTTAGCAGTGTAATGCTGTATGGTAGTGAGACCTGGGCAGTAAAGGAAGACGAGATCTGTAGGCTCAAATATACAGAAATGACAGTGATTAAAAGGATGTGTAGTGTGTCCTTGGGTGTGAGGCCTGGGGGGCTGGTTTATGATTAAAGAGTTGAGAGGAAGGTTGGGACTGGAGTGTATTGGTGTTGTGGTGATGAGGGATAGATTGAGATGGTTTGGGCATGTGGAGAGGATGGAGGATGACAGTTGGGTGCGGAAAGTGTGAAGTGTGAACGTCGGGGGTAGGGATGTGAGAGGCAGACTGTCATACTTTTAATAGCACTTGAGCTAACTGAGGAGGGAAATACCACTTTTGAATGTATGCTGTTTTTTTTTTTAACCTGAGGTACCTGTACTGATGCTGTATTACTTGACGTAGTGTATGTCAGCATCTATTATGCACTAGTGTGAGCCTGAGTAAAATCATGTAGTGTTTGCCTAAATATAACTTTTAGATGGACCATTTGCAGAGAAAGTTACTTTGAATTAGTTTTTGTAAGCCTGTGACTGCTAGTAATTGTTTTAGTTTTATAAAATGCTTTGGTGTTAGCATGAATAAAAACTGCAGTAGATCAGGTCTGGTCAAAGGGTTAAATGGTGTAGGGGGCACAGTAAGGCTTGATAGCAGCTCTTCCTTAACAACGTATCTATCCATCTATCTATCTATTGCCAGACGCCTTAATCCCAATAGGGGTGGCCACAAACAAATCGCCTCCATATCGCCCTGTCCCCTGCCATTTCACTGTCTTGTCCCCAGCTCACAACCCCCTCTCTCATATACAACCCTCCCTCATAACAACCCTTTTTGTATATTACACGTCAACATTGTGTACTGTTATTTATGGTGCTTGTATAGTAACAGTGTTGGCATCAGTAATATACAAAAGCACACTGAGATGAGATGTGCACAATAAATGGCTCAAAAAGTGGTGTTGAGAAATATCCAAATCCACCAAGAATACAACTGTAAATGACAATGTTGTACTGATTATGAAAATTGATTTTGCAGGATGAAGGAAGCAGAAGAGAAAGTCTAAAAGATAACCAAAGAGACGAAAGATGTGGCTAAGGTGATGCAAGAAGGCGGCAGTCTGGTGAGTAAACTGAAGAACAAGGTGAAGATGGTGCAGAGAGGGAGCCAGGATACAAAAAGCCTTTGTTACAAGTAAGGCCCAGTATTTTATTCTGTCTGTCTACCTATCTACAGCCAGACAAATAAGACATTATTTTTTCCATCTATCTGTTGCCAGATACCTTAATCCCGTAAGGGGTGCCAACAAACAAACTGTCTCCATGTTGCCCTGTCCCCTGCCATTTCACTGCCCTTCCCCCAGCGTACACCCCAGTCTCTCATATAACTCTCCACTCCATCCCTGCATCTCATCCTTGGTCTGCCCCTCCCTCTGCCCTCCTCCACCTCACTCACACACACTGTCCTAGCTAGTGTCTCAGTCTCCATCTTCTCCACAAGGCCAAGCCACCTCTGTTTATTACCCTAATATTTTCTATCACATTATTTTACTTACCATAAGGAAATCAGATGGAGGGTGAGAGACTGACGAGGAGAGTGTATGTGAGTGAGGTGGAGGGGGGGAGAGGGAGGGGGAGGCCGAGGGTGAGATGGAGGGATGGGGTGGAGAGATATATGAGAGAGGGGGGTGTGAGTTTGGAGCAGGGGAGTGAAATGGCGGGAGACAGGGCGACATGGAGGCGATTTGTTTGTGGCCACCCTGTACGGGATTGAGGGGTCTGGCAATAGATAGATAGATAGATTTTCCATTATGTGCTTGAAATCCAACTTGTGGGGGAGCCATTGGACTTACCAGATTATCGGCTTTATCGGATCGGGCTTCCCCCATCCCCCCACATTGATCTGGTGTAGAGAGGGTCTGCTGTATCATTCTTTTTCTGTGTCTGTTCTTCTGTCTTCCTGTTCTGTCTTTCCCATGGTAAAATAACTCCAACAGGCAGACTCTTGCACACGTCGGGTGGTAAGCTCCGCCCACCACCCCTCGTGACATCACATAGATAAAGTTTCATTATTACTTTAGATGATCTATTGCTCACGCAATCGTATTATGGGATATCTAAACACGATAACCTTGGTGCATCTCTCCCTCTCCTCCGGAACCTGCAGTGTCACACCCTCAAAACCAGTCGTGGTCAGCATCTCCACTGCCTCCTGACTTCCTACTGTGACGTAAGGTCTCTGCCTACCTTCCTTAAACAGGACCTCGAACCGTCGATATGCAAGTCCAAGCTTCACCGTCCAGAGTAGTTTTTGGTGATAATTTAGGTCAGTGTTGGTGGGGAAGAGAAGCCTCACTCTATTCCTTGGGGTGGCCTCGTCACGGTCCTGGCTAGGCATTGCTCCTGACCCACGTGGTGTAGTCGGCTGCACTCCAGCTGCCTTCCCCGTATCACATGGTATAGTAACACCTCCATCTACCCCACACGACTTATTCTTTACCTTTTTGTTGTCTCTGTCCTCTTCTTCATCACTCGCTTCCCTCTCGCTGCCGCGTATCATCCTCTTTCTCTTCTCTCTTGTACTGATGACCTCCGTAAACCCGGTATCCATATCTATTTCTTCCTCGTTGTCACCCAAGGGGGCCTCCCTTCCCTCGTTCATGGCCATGGCACTAGCCATTTCAGGGCACGTTGGTTTTGTAGTGCATCCGATCAGTTTCAACTCAGTTGTTAAATTACTGTGTGATGAAGACTGAAAAGACTAAGTCTGCATTCGCTAGAGAGCCGTAGAGTAAGGGGAGACTTATTTGAGGTGTTTAAGTGGATGAATGGTATAAATAAGGGAGATATTAGCAAGGTACTTAAAGTGAGCGTACAGGATAGAACTAGAAATAATGGTTTCAAACTAGAAAAATTCCGTTTCAGTAAGGAAATTGGTTTGGTAATAGAGTAGTAGACGAATGGAATAAGTTACCTAGTAAAGTAGTTGCCGCCTCTTCCATTGAGAGTTTCAAGCATAGGCTAGATAAGCATATGACTAATAAGGGGTGGATATAGAATAAAGAAAATCTTATAACCAATACTAATTCATAATTTTTTTCTTTTCAGGTTACACTATGATAGTCTCTATTCTCCTTTCACACTTTCCTGTAAAATGTCCACGCCAGTTTTTCTATACGGCGTGGTGTTCTTTCTGACTTTTTCCTGCCGGCTTCGGCTGGAGGGTTTGGAGGGCGGGGGAGAGCCTTCTTCTTTGCTATCCTTATCTCATTCTAGTAGTTCAGTTACTCTTCTAGGAGCTGCCTAGCATGGGCCAACCGGCCTACTGCAGTTGTCCTCTCTTCTTATGTTCTTATGTTCTGGGAAGCACGTCTGCCTGCCACAGAGGTCAAGGACAGAATGAAGATGGTGTATGTAGGTGAAGTGGAGGGAGGGAGAGGGAGGGGTAGACCGAGGATGAGGTGGAGGGATGGAGTTGAGAGGTATATGAGGGGGGGGTGAGTTGGGGGAGGGTAGTCAAATGGTGGGTGACAGAGCGACTTGGAGGCGTTTTGTCTGCGGCCACTCTTTGCGGGATTAGGGCGTCGGGCTATAGATAGATAGATAGATCTATCGGTGGATAAATCAATAATTATATGGTGTCACGGTAGGGTCAGGCTCCATATTACCTCACCCTTACCAGCTTACTTCGGCATTTGTCAGGTTAATATACATAATACATTCACTGTTATGTCCATCCATCTCTCTCATTCTCCTCATCTCACCCTGTTTACTCCCCTCTCATCATCATCATCATCATCATCATCATCATCATATTTCCCAGTTCTGTATTATATAACCATCTTTTTTTTTTTTTTTTTTTACATACTACATAAATGTAAGATGTGTTGTACTTCATGAATATAGGATATGGCTGTATGATAGGCCAGCCAGTTGCAAGTAATGGTGTGTGTGTGTGTGTGTGTGTGTGTGTGTGTGTGTGTGTGTGTGTGTAATTCACCGGGTCGGTCAGGATCACTTGATGGTCGTAATCGTCAGCTTTTACCCTCCCGGAAGAGAGCTGAGAGCTCATATAGTCCGATCTAAGGGCAAGGCTGTGACCACACACGCACACATCAGTCCCCTTGCTCAAGGGGGACAGTAACCACCCACTTCGTCAGTGAAACTTTTCGCAACGTGTGTGTGTGTGTGTGTGTGTGTGTGTGTGTGTGTGTGTGTGTAAACTTAACCCATTAGCTGTGGTGGCTTCTCTTCAGTTAACATAAAATCGCTTACTGTATGCTGAAGTATATATACATATATATTTATTTTCCGGTCACAGCGTTCATCTAGCACGTCATATACTGTTCAGTTCTGCCGAGTTGCTCTTAGCTGAACGTATCGATGTAACGTTAGCCAAAACAAAATACCGTCTTTGTAACTAATTCGCATCTTACAGTTTCGATATCTAATCTCATTGTTCGTACATCACGATACTTTAGGCAGACAAGAAAATAATCTACCGAAATAGAAAACGCTAGTTACATGGATAACTGATATATTTTTCGTTCCTGGACTAGGCACATTTTACCCCTCTCCTATTCTGTCCTACTTTAGCCTAAACCAACCCATCCTAACCTACTTTTCTCTGCCCTACACTACCCTACCCCAGCCTACCCTGCCCTAGCGTTCCCTACCCTATCCTACCGCTGAGGTCTCCTGTAGGGATACTCGTTCTTCGGTTTTTGCCAGGCTTAGGGAGGTGGAGGAGATTAAGGTGTTGGACATCCGTTCTGGGGGCGGAGAGACTTACAACATCCCTTTGTCTTGTTGTAAACTTTGGTCTACCCTTTCCCTGTCATGACACTTCTCCGGAGTCGATAATATTCCCCATGCTGTGCTGAGGTACCTGGATGATGAAGCAGTGTCTTTCCTCCTGAGTCTTATAAATAGAATTTGGAGAGATTCGTCCACTCCTGCTTCTTGGCGGGGGGCTGTTGTCCTACCGTTTCACAAGCCAGGTATTGCAGGTCACCATCTTGGTTTGCGTGGTAGGTTGCCTTTACTGATTATGGAATTTTTCCGTATTGGTGCCACCTTGTTTCCCTCATATCCTCAAGAGGAGGGAGTGCCTCAAACTAGTGTCCTTAGTGTCACCGTCTTTGCTAAAGTTCAGGAAGATTTTGTTGGCTCTGTTCCGGAGGGAGTGTCTGCCTCGCCGTATCCTCGCTATCCACATCCGTTTGGGTACAGGGTGAAGGCTGCCATGGGGGATGTGGATGTTTCAACCTTTCTTGTTTGTCCTGTGCGTGTACCAAGGATGGCTCCCTGGCTCCTCTCAGGGGTGCAACCGTGTGTTTACTTTCCTGAGAGAGGGGCCTTTCTTTCCTCACAGGCGGCTCTTTGCTATTTTTTTAGAACATGCTTCCTCTCACAGTGTCTCGATTCTCGTATGTACTGATGGATTGAAATCCCGTGAGGGGACAGGCTTGGGTGTTATATTTCCCGATTTCATTCGTGGTAGGAGTCTTCCAACCATCGTATCTACTTTTATCGCAGAACTTACTGCTATTTTACTCGCAGTCAAATTGATATTTAGCTTCCCTCCTGTTTGTTATACAGTTTTTAGCGACTCTGCCGATCTCCATTTTGTGTTTTCCCGTCCAATCCTCTTTTGTTGTCTACAGTGTTTTAGAATGGCTGTGCTTGCTAGGGACTGCTTTGTGGTTTTGTACCATTGTGGGCAATGAGCATGCTGACGCTCTGGCAAAGGCTGCTGCCTCTCGCCCATCCTCACCTCTCCCCTGCCTCGCTCAGTGATATTCATCTAACCACTCCCTGTTTGCTCCCACTGGCAGAGTAGGTGGGATGCGGTGGGGGCCAACAAAATGTGTGATATTTGTGGGTAAACGGGCCCCTTCAATTGCCGAGGTCTGAATGCAGGTGGGAGACGGCTTTATGCTGGCTCCGAATGGGCCCTTCCTGGTTCTCTCATTGATTTTTAATGGAGGACTCTCCCCTACTTTCTGTGTGGAATGCTTCGTCCCCCTGACTCTTCGGCTTTTGCTGATGGTGTCCACTGTTGGGGAATTGCGCCATCGTTACCTCTCTGAGCACCGGGCAGGAGAGGGATTGTAGTCTTCTGTTGGTACTTGGAGAGGATGCTTGTTGTGGTGGAGGGGGAAACCTTTGCTTGGTGTAGGCAGCTGCACTACCGTGTAAAATTTAGTATACAGTGGTTTTAGTGTTCTTAGTGTTTTTCTTGTTTTAATTATGATTTGTATTTTGTTTGTTTGTTTGTGTGTGCTGTGTGTGTGTGTGTGTGTGTGTGTGTGTGTGTGTGTGTGTATTTCATCTTTTCGAGTGCTTTTATTCTCGTTGTCGTCCGGCGGCATATGACCCTGGTTGTTGTATCGCCAGATTTTATTGTATATACTTATTCAGTTCAATTTACCCTACCCTACTATTCTCAACCCTACACTAGCCTACCTCAGCCTACCCTACCCTACCCTACCCTGCCATTGCCGACCCAACTCTACCCTACTTTAACCTACCCTCCCCTGTACAGCCCTTTCACCACTACATTACTTTTCCTGTTTTCTTCTCTCTACCTTCGGATGATTTTCTTCACCTCTACAGTAGAGAGAAATTTCGAACTGGAAGGGTTAAATACTGCCATCATCAACCCCATCTCTATCAGGGGATCTCCTAAGCTGAATAAAATCATGCGGTCAGCTAGGACAATGTAAATAAGTTGTTCTCGGCTTGAAAGATTAAATGATTCTGTCCCGTCATCCTAAGAGGGTTTTCTGAAGCTGTAGGATATCGTCAGAAGCTAGCAAAGAGTAACAGTGACATCCGCAAACCGAGAGCTCTGCGTCCAGCGCTCCGCGGTTCAAGTCCCAGAGGTGGACAGATGTTTTGACATGCAGACGTTACCAGGGCGTAGTTTGGTGGCCTACCCTTAAATATTCTGGACTTACGGTGGTCTAGCCTCGTGCACCTGCGCTCCACCACATAAAAAAAAAATAAAAAGGAAAGCCAAGGGTCATGAATGAACTAAAGGACTGAACTAAGCGGGGATGAACAAAAATCGTAGAGAAGATCGCCCCAAATTTGATGAGACACTGTAGTATAACTGAGTGAAATAGGCGTTGGATATGACGGAACTATTATGATTTGTAATTATAATATGGAGTCCTAACACCCTGTCCAAACCGACCCAATCCTACCTCACCCTGCAAAAACCGACCCAATCCTACCCCACCCTGCCAAAACCGACCCAATCAAACCCCACTCTGCCAAAACCGACCAAATCCTAACCCACGCTGCCAAAACCAACCAAAACCTATCCTATACTCTGTCATAACCGACACAATCCTACCTCACCCTGACAAAACTGACCCAGTCCTACCCCACCCTGCCAAAACCGATCCAACCCTACCCCACCCTGCCAAAACCGATCCAACCCTACCCCACCCTGCCAAAAAAGACTCAATCCTGCCCCATCCGGCCAAAAAAGACTCAGTCATGCCCCACCCGGCCAAAACCGACCCAACGCTACCCCATCCTGCCAAAACCGAACCATTCCTACCACACCCTGCCAAAACCGACCCAATCCTACCCCACCCTGCCAAAACCGACCCAACCTTACCCCACCCTGCCCCAAAAAAACTCAATCCTACCCCACCCAGCCAAAACCTACCCAACACTACCCCACCCTGCCAAAACCGAACCATTCCTACCACACCCTGCCAAAACCGACCCAGTCCTACCCCACCCTGCCAAAACCGGCCCAATCCTACGCCGCCCTGTCAAAACTAACCCAACCTTACCCCATCCGGCCATAACCGACCCAACGCTACCCCACCCTGCCACAACCGTCCCATCCCTACCCTACCTTAACCAAACCAGTCTTATCTAACTCATTGTCCACATTAACACTTTTTTCCATTTTCATCTTTCTTCCTCCAGACGATTTTCTTCAACTCTGGAGAGAAATTTCGTACTGGAGGGGTTAGATAGAGTCATCATCAACCCCTTCACTACGAGGGGATCTCCTAAGCTGAATAAAATCGTCCGGTTACCTAGAACAAAGTAACTAAGTCATTCTCTGTCTGAAGGGGTTATTGTGTCTGTCCCATCATCCCGAGAGGGTTTCTTTAAGCTCCAGGAAATCGTCTAAAGGTAGCAAAGTGTAGCCTAAACATGACGTCAGCACTTGGTCTAGGCGCCACAGATCGAGTCCGGAGGTGAACAAAGGTTTTTATATCATATAGACGTTTTATATTTTATATTTTGCAACTTTCAGAGGCATTTACTCAGCTTTAGGAGTCTTATGGATAGGCTTAATCAAACGTATCGAACCTCCCATGTTAGAAAAAATAGCTTACAGAAATGCGTCCTCTTACTGAAGGGACGGAATGGACAGATCGAGTGACTAAGATATTGAATTATGTATAAGACTGGTTTTGTTGTTATTTCTATTATTATTATTATTATTATTATTTCAGGCAAATGTCCCAGGCTTCTAGACTGGCTGACTAGCGAATGTTATTAAGTCTCCCGTGGCTCCGTGCTCCTTCCACTCAAGAGCCTGCACTTCACGCATTCCACGCACAAGATGGAGCTACCGCTGCATTCCTGCGAAGACGAGAGGTCAAGAGGACGACACTTGCTTTTTGTTTGTTTGTTTACTGTAATTGCTTAAAGTTGTGATCCCTCCAACTTGAATGCTCAGTTGTAACTATAGATAACTAGAATACGATGCTAATCACGAAGAAGGGCTATGAAAAGATACAGAGCTCGTAGTATTGGCTGGATGAATCACTCTTGCGTGATAATCAAAGACGGTGAATAAAACCCACACTTGTAGACGAAGAATATAATTACCAAACAGTTTCGGTGGACAATGCCACCATCTTCAGTGGTCAAGATAGTGAGAGGGAGTGACATACTGATTATACAAGGGTTCCTTTTTATGCCTGTGTGTGTGTGGAAGGGTGGGGTAAAGGTGAGGTGGGGTGGGGTAGATTGTAAGCGGTGATTAACCCAAGGGGGATTTTGGGGGGGACATTACCGGACAGGTCAGGTGTAATTCCTATCTGACCTTACCTGTGTCGTAGCAGGAAGGGTGGGGTAAAGGTGAGGTGGGGTGGGGTAGATTGTAAGCGGGGATTAACCCAAGGGGGATTTTGGGGGGGACATTACCAGACAGGTCAGGTGTAATTCCTATCTGACCTTACCTGTGTCGTAGCAGGAATAAAAAGGAACCCTTGTAGTGTCAGTATGTCACTCCCTCTCACTATCTTGACCACTGAAGATGGTGGCAGTGTCCACCGAAACGGTTTGGTAATTATAGTCTTCGTCTACAAGTGTTGGTTTTATTCACCGGCTCGTAGTATTTTTTTCTTTTAACTAAGATACATGAAATAAGCTGCAAAAATACGAAAATACGAGCTTACTTAATGTAAATGAATTATAGTACGTTCAGGATGGAGGGAAGGCATTTTGTATTTTGTTTGTGATGTTATAGTGCAGTGGTTCCCAACCTTTTTGGTCCTGTGGCCCCCCGAGAAAATTATGAGAAGCTCCATGGCCCCTATATAACTCAGCTCGTATATTTATATATTTTTAATATTTGATATTGTGCAGAAAACGGTAATTACCCCAATATACTTAAGGCTAAACTAGCACAGTAAGGTATATTTCATACTTGATTTCTGTCAGGTTTTACCCAGACCAAATAACTTTTAATATCTTATATTACCAATAAGGCCCATGGCCCCCCAGTCAATGTCCCATGGCTCCCAGGTTGGGAACCGCTGTTATAGTGTCTCTCAGGATCCTAGGATCCTGTCTCGGCTGAACCAAATTGTCTGGCGTCAGCTGGAACATGATGCTAGAGTTATGTCGGTCGTGAGGGGGTTAATGGTGACGGTATTGACACTGTCAGGCTCCTATGACTCACTCAGTCGAATAAAATCGTCTGAGTCAGCTGAAATGGGGTACTAGAGTTGTCCCAAGCACCAGAGGGTTAAGAATCTTAACCCCCTGAGTTTTGCTTGTCCCGAGCATCACTCAGGGGGTTAAGATTCTTAATCCTCTGGTGCTTGGGACAACTCTAGTATTCCATTCCAGCTGACAGACGATTTTGTTCGGCTGAGTGAGTCATAGGAGCCTGACAGTTACTACACTGTCACCAGTAACCCCCACATGACCGGCATAACTCTGGTATATCATGTTCCAGCTGACGCCAGACAATTTGGTTCAGCCGAGTGGGTCTGGGGCCTGGGGGGCACTAAATGAAAATATCCAAAAAATATAAAAGGGGGGGCTATATCAATTTTGCCACAGGAGGTATACCAAAATTGGAATTTTTAATAAAACCCCCTCCTCTCTCACTCCCTGTGTTTTGTATATACCCCTCCCTATACCCCTCCCTGTGGTGTGTCTGCTGTCTGCCTGTGGTGTGTCTGTCCCACCCTCTGTGTGTGTGTGTGGTGTGTCTACTGTGTGAAGGTGGCTATGTACGTGTCTTGTGTGTGTGTGTGTCTACTGTGTGAAGGTGGCTGTGTACGTGTCGTGTGTGTGTGTGTCTTGATGTGTGTATGTATGTAGTAGTGTGTGTGTGAGTCTTGATGTGTGTATGTATGTAGTAGTGTGTGTGTGAGTCTTGATGTGTGTAGTAGTGTGTGTGTATGTATGTAGTAGTGTGTGTAAGTGTCTTGGTGTGTGTGAGCTGAAGTGTAAGGGGCATTGTGGTTTTAAGGAAAGCCTGCTACGCAAACTTCCCTCAGCCACATTTTAAAGAAACCTCTATCACACCGGGACTTGAACCCGGGTCCTCCTGATCAGCAGGCCAGCACCATGCTGACCATGCCACTGCGGCCCCGTAGGGATTCCGGCTAAAACTTCTACTGTATTTTATTTCTTTACATGTTTACAAAAAATGGGAAATTGAACAACATGCACAGACTAAACTCAATTGTCATGTACCTATTAATGTCGCTTTAGGAGGAGATATCTCGAAATTCCCTGAGCTACTTGGAATACCTAAGCCTGCAGTTTAATGCTAATCATGAACAAGTGCTATGGAAAGAATATAGAGCAGTTGCTACTTATATAAAGGGAGAAAGTAAAAACTGCAACTTAGACTGCTATCAACGGCAGGACTTAAACGATTAACCATATATTACATAAACTTAACACACTGAGTGACACAGAAACTAAACATATGATACAAATTCTTTAATGAAACTTATAATGAGAGTACAAATGACAAAATATACACTGCACAGGAAGACAGTACAGTACTCAGTGGTCATACCTTGAGAATGAAAGCCTATCTGTTGTACCGATTTATAAACGGAAGAGATGAATCGCTAAATTTGATCCACAGTAAAAAATAATAATAATAATAATAATGAATACATAAAACAATAAAGACAAACCATATAGACTACATGTCCACCCTAAACTGACAAAAACCTGGCATCTCTCCACCTTGAATGCTGAGCTGTTTCTAGAGATAAAGACTAGATTATCATGCAAATCACAATGAAGATCTATGGGGAGGATGCCAAACCATAATACTGTCTTATTCTGCCACTTAGATACAGGAACTAAGCAGCAGAAGGACTAAAATTTGTCAAGGTGAGCCAACTACAATGACACAGATGAAGTCTGAGATTATATAATGTGTAATCATGAACTGATTGCATCATTCAGTAAAGATTACAAAAGGAAAAGCTATCAAATCTGAAAGTGTAAGTACTATACAAGATATGATTAACTTTGTACATCCATATTCTGAGATATGCTTCCTATATCATAGCCTACACACAAATTCATCCCCCTCAACAGTAATGGTATATTCCTGCTGTCTCCTGACTTCCAATCAACTTATGAAACCTCTCTCCTAATTCTAGAAGGTATGTTAAGAGAAAATGTGAATATTGATGAGATACAGTTTGGGTTTATGTCAGGCAAAGGGACCATAGATGCCATATTCATTGTTCGACAGTTTCAGGAAAAAATATATAGGAAAAAAAAGGGAATTGTACTTTGTTTTTGTTGATTTGGAGAAGACCTTTGACAGAGTCCCTAGAGAGGTGGTGACGTGGGCAATGAGAAAGCTTGGGATCAAGGAGTGGCTGGTTAGGGTGGTTATGGCCATTTGTGTGGGTGCTCACACCCAGGTAAGTGTGAATGGAAATTTGAGTGACAAGTTTTCCAAGAATGCTGGTGTGCACCAGAGGTCAATTTTGAGCCCCTTGTTGTTTATCATGGTACTTGAAACCCTCTCATGTGACTTCAGAAATGGACTCCCGTGGGAGATGATGTATGCTAATGATCTGGTGTTGATTACAGAGAATGAAAGGAAGGCGGAGGAAAGATTTGGGAAGTGCAGAGATGGTATGAAACACAAGGGCTCAAAGTAAATGCAGATATTACTAAAGTGATGGTGTATAGGGCTGGTGGCAGTACTGTCAAAGAAGAGGGAGAGTGGCCATGTGAGATCTGCCACAAGGGCGTGGAAAGTAATTCCATCTTGTGCAGTCTGTGATAAGTGAGTGCATAAGATATGTAGTGGTACTAGAGGTAGACTGCAAGATAATGCTGATTTCATGTGTGCCGTGTGTTGGGGTGAGCAGGTGAAGCTTGTCAGGCATGGAAGGACTGACCTTGTTGGTCAGTCTCTCGAGTATGTGGAATAGTTTTGTTATTTGGAAGACATGTTATGTGCTGGAGGTGAGGCTGAAGCTAGCTCTGTGGCTAGAGTGAGGAGTTGTTGGAAGAAATTCAGTGAGCTGTTGCCTCTCCTGACACTGAGAGAGCTTTCCCTCTGTGCTAAGGACCTCTGTATGTGTCATGTGCCAGGAGTGCAATACTGTATGGTAGTGACACTTGGGCAGCAAAGGAAGAGGATATTTGCAGGCTTAAACATACAGAAATGACAATGAGTGGGTGGATGTGCAGTGCGTCCTTGAACGCGAGGCCTTGGGGGGCTAGGTTTATGACTGAAGAGTTGAGAGCAAGGATGGGACTGGAGTGTGTTGTTGTGATGAGGAGGTGCTGACTGAGATTGTCTGGACATGTGGAAAGGATAGGAGCTGACAACTGGACGCAGAAAGGGATGTGTAAACGTTGGGGGTAGGGTTGCGAGAGGCAGACCAAAGAAGAGCTGGGATGAGGTCAAAGAGTGTGACCTCAGGGATAGGGGACTGCATAGGGAAGTTGCCAAAGATCTAGCAGCATGGATATCACTAGCACTCAGAAATTTTATGCTATCCTTAACCATGCTATACCTAGATCTAGGTTTGGCTGCAATTATTTGGAGAGGGAACAAAATGATGAAAATTCCAAACCTGAACACTGACAGAAGAGCCAAACCCTCCTGTTTTGTGCCCATTTTGGGCCTGTCTGAACCTGAATCCCTGGGTTGCCCACAGCACACCCTACCAACTCAGTTGCCTGGCCAAAGCTACAATTCCCTACATCGTCATCTAAAAAAGTTTGGAAGGAATGAGAGAGTGTTTTTGATTGGTGATATGAATGGTAAAGTTGGGAATGCGAAGGTGGATGGAATAGTTGGTGAGTGGGGTGTGCCTGCTGAGATAGATGAGAATGGGAGTGCGTTAGTGGACATTTGTGCTGGGAGGGGGTTGGTGATGGCCAATACCCTCTTCAGGCATAAAATGATCCACAGGTATACATGGCGAGTGATGAGAAGGGTAGGTGGTGAACTGAATGAAAGGAAGGCAATGATTGATTATGTGTGTGTGGATGAAAGGATGCGAAGGTGTGTAAAGGATGCAAGAGTGTATAGAGGTTGGGGGAGTGGCCTTTCTGACAACTACTTGGTGGTGGCTTGAATTAGGATTCAAGTAAGATGGAGGAACAGAAGAAGGGAAAGATGAGAGGAAGGAGTAGTTGCAAGGAGAGTGGAAATGTTACAAGAGGATGAGAAAAAGGCAGAGTATAAGAGGGAAGTGGAGGAACGATTGGGCAAATATGAATTGGAGCAGATGGGAGACGTGGAAGGTGTGTGTAGGATATTTACGGAAGAAATATGTGCAGCATGTGATGTGGTGTGTGGAAGGAAGAGAAGACGGAGGGGGGTGCAAGGAACAGCGTGGTGGACTGAAGAGGTGAGACAGGCTGTGGCACAAAAGAAGAAAGCATACAATGAATGGATGAGAAATAGGGGCGTGGAAGAAGTTGAGAGGCGGAAGAGAGAGTTATATGTGGAAAGAAAGAGAGAGGTGAAAAGTTTAGTAAGAGAGAGTAAGAAGAGAGTGGATGAGGAATTTGGAAGGAATTTGAGTGTAAAGTGGAGGGACTGTAAGAAAATGTTCTGGAGAGAGGTGAAAAGAGTAAGACAGGGTGGAAGTGAAGTTAGCAGGGGAGTGAAAGATAAAAATGGTAGATTACTAGTGGAGAAGGGAGAAAAAGTGAGCAGATGGAGAGAACACTTTAAGGAATTGTTGAACGTAGAGGATGGAAGTAATGCGAGTATAAGTGGCTGGGGAATGGCTGGGAGAAGGAGGGAAGTGAGAAGACAGGAAGAAATCAGTAGGATAGAAGTTGTGGAAGCAATGAAGAAAGTTAAATCGGGGAAAGCCCCAGGAATTGATGGAGAGTGTGGTGAAATGCTGAAGCATGGGGGAGAGATAGTAGTAGAATGGATGTGGAAGATGTGCAGATTGGCCTGGGAGGAAGACAGAGTCCCGGAGGATTGGAAGTCAGGTATAATTATTCCCTTGTACAAAGGAAAAGGGGAAAAAGAAGTGTGTGGTAATCAAAGGGGCATTTGTCTTCTTAGTATAATAGGAAAAGTGTATGGTAGGATACTTATTGACAGAGTTAGAGAAAGAACAGAGAAATTAGTTGGAGAAGAACAGGGAGGCTTTAGGAAGGGAAGAGGTTGTGTAGATCAGATATTCATTCTTAGATCTTGAGTGGAAAAGTTTCTAGAGAAGGGAAAGAAGTTGTATGCAGCTTTCATGGATTTGGATAAAGCATATGACAGGGTGGATAGACAAGGATTGTGGAAAGTGTTAAGAATATATGGAGTAGATGGGAAGTTGTTGAATGCTGTGAAGAGCATGTACGATGGTGCAAAGGCTGCAGTGCGTGTGGATGGTGAACTAAGTGAATTTTTCTCTTTGAAAGTTGGTTTGAAACAGGGATGTGTCATGTCTCCATGGTTGTTCAATCTGTACATGGATGGGGTAATAAAAGAGGTACAAGGTAGGGTAGTGGATGTTGGAGTGGCCCTGGTGAGAGAGGATAGTGTTTGGAAACTCCCTGTACTGTTGTTTGCAAATGATACTGTGTTGTTGAGTGAAGACGAAGGAGAGCTGCAAGGCTTGGTGGACGAGTTTGGGAGAGTGTGTAAAAAACGGAATCTAAAGGTGAATGTAGGGAAGAATAAAGTGATGGTCTTTGAGAGAGGTGAAGTTAGTGAATGTACAGCGAGGCTGGATGGTGAGGAATTGGAAAATGTGAGTACGTTTAAGTACTTGGGTAGTGTGATGAGTAAGGATGGAGGTTTGGAGGGTGAAGTGGTTGAAAGGGTACAGCAGGGAAGAAAGGTTGCTGGTCCTTTGAAAGCAGTGATAAGAAACAGGGAAGTGAGCATGGAAGTGAAAAAGTTACTACATGACAGTATTGTGATACCAACTCTAACGTACTGTATGCAAGTGAAGCTTGGACGTTGTTGGAAGGACACAAGTCAAGAGTGAGAGCAGTGGAAATGAGTTATTTAAGAGGAGCCTGTGGAGTCACATGGAGAAACAGGCTGACGAATGAGGATATAAAGGAGCGTTGTGGTGTGGATGTGGATGTGATAGGAAGCGTTATGAGAACACACTGAGGTGGTTTGGCCATGTGGAGAGGATGGAGGGGGAAAGACTGACGAAGATAATGTATGTGAGTGAGGTGGAGGGGGGAAGAGGGAGGAGGAGGCCGAGGATGAGATGGAGGGATGGGGTGGAGAGGTATATGAGAGAGGGGGGTGTGAGGTGGGAGCAGGCCAGTGAAATGGCGGGGGACAGGGCGACTTGGAGGCGATTTGTTTGTGGCCACCCGAAACGGGATTAAGGCGTCTGGCAATAGATGGAGATAGATAGAAGATTAAATAACTAAAGCTAACACTGATTTGAACTAATACACATCTGGTCCACAGGTCGTGCTGGAGTCTGCTGCCTTGTTGCTGCTTCCTTGCCACACTGGTCATACGCTGCTGAAGTTTGGTCTGCCCTGCCGTGAGAAGCCTGACGGTGGTGTGGTGTCTTCCCCTACTCTGAGATGCCTGGTGGTATGGTGGTGGTGGCGGCGGCGGCGGCAGGGTGTCGTGTCTTCCCCAGCCGTGAGATGACTTGCTGCTGCTGCTGGTGATCTGCCCTGACCTGCCGAGAGAAGCCTGGTGGTGATGGTGTGATCTGCCTTGCAAGTCCAGGATGTTCTGTGGACAAATGCTACTTTTGAATGCATAACTTATATTGCTGTCTCTGTTAATGTATTTTGTACTGAAGTATTAATAATGAAAACTTAAATTTTCTGTCTTGTTTCATTACCTTTTTAACTGTGGCTTTGACTTAATATAGGTGATAAGTATATTGCGCTCTGCAGTCTTGTGTGTTGTGGGGACGGCTTTTGTGATGAGCTAAGACATTCTGATCGCTTCACCAAATTACTGCTCAGCCGTGTGATCAGTGGACATAAAAGATTATACAATACAATGATATACAGCTAAGCATAAAAAAGGTTATGGGAATTCTCCACCATGCAATCAGTGGACCTAAATTAAAGCCTATATTATAAAGCTAAGCCTGAAGAGGGTTGTGGGAAATAGATAATGATGCAGGGTAGACACTGGTAATGTTCACTGAGCCGTGCCCGCAACACACAAGAACTGGGTGGCGTAATATATGGACCACCTTGTATAATGAGAGGCCGTAAGTGTGTGCTGACTCACAAACTTGCCATCAATGCCCCGTCATAACTATTACTGTGTCTTGTATGAAGCACAAAGAAAACAGGCCACAGAATACCTCCTTGTCTCTCGTTCCTCCTACACAAACATACACGCCTTTCACTTTAACTTGACACAGAGTTTCATTTAAAGCATATGAGAATGTCACGCAGATCAGTAGCAGAAACAGCCAATACTACAGCCCAACATCCTTTCCACGGCACTCATTCGTGACTACCATCATATTCTAGTGATAACTATCGCTACTACTCGGCAAACCGTATGGAAACTATAAGCTATCTGTCTATCCATCTATCTATAGCCAGACGACTTAATCCCGTAAGAGGTGGCCACAAACAAGTCGCCTCTATGCCACCCTGTCCCCCGTCATTATGCATCACTCCCCCTAATGCACACCCTCTCTCATATACATCCCAACTCCATCCTCCACTTATAAGTAATACATTAAAACAACCGTGAATTACTGCCGCACAAGCTGAGCCGTAATCATATCCAACACAAACACGAAGGAGCTTTAAAGAACAGAAAACAATACCTTGATAGCAGAAGACACTAAGACCACAAGTACTGACAGCCTACACCAAGAAACATAACTAATTTCAGTCAGAGACCAAGTGAATATGAAAGGCACACAGTTCATCACTTCAGCTCAAGATTCGTCCCACCTTTGTAACCTTATGTTGCATCATCCTCTCCACAAACAAAATCGAACAACCGCCCAACACTACACAGAGTATCTTTGCAACATATCCCCTCCTCCACCCGACTCTACACTTCCTAGACACATTCACAAACTCACAAACACCCCAGCCAGCCAAAACTTTCTGCCAAACACATACATAAACACACAGACACCCCAGCCAGCCAAAACTTTCTCTACCAAACACATACATAAACACACAGACACCCCAGCCAGCCAAAACTTTCTATACCAAACACATACATAAACACATAGACACCCCAGCCAGCCAAAGCTTTCTATACCAAACACATACATAAACACACAAACACCCCAGCCAGCCAAAACTTTCTATACCAAACACATACATAAACACACAGACACCCCGGCCAGCCAAAACTTTCTATACCAAACACATACATAAACACCCCCCCCCAGCCAGCCAAAACTTTCTATACCAAACACATACATAAACACACAAACACCCCAGCCAGCCAACAGCATCCTTCATGTGCCACCACCAGACATACACCCTTCAGACACTACCGAACCCAGAGACACGAGTACACCAACCTTCCCTGCTACAATACTAACACAAAATATAACACACATACAATCCCCTGTGCTCATACTGCAAAGTGGCACCCCCACACCACAGCACACCCACTCACTTCCTGCGCCACACCACCACAACACAGACAATCCTTCAACATAGCACTGGGTTCACATCCAGAGGAGCCTAAGGTGTAACAAGAACAACAACAACAACTCAGGCCAAGTAAGAGTGAAACGAGTATAGTTACGATAGGAAAATTATTTCGAGTTATTTTGTAAGCGCTTCGGGTACACAAAGTTACAAGGCCGCAGGGAACGAACTGCATACCGAGGGTTATAATACTACGGCGGCTTAGGGGGCTTTATACCACCTTTTCTTCAGTGATTTATTGTTCAACCGAGCGAGCGTAGAGAGCAAGCAAGCAAGAACACTATATGACATGGTATAATAGGGTGGCAGAGAACAGCGCCAAGACTGCGTGTCTAGGAAACTATTAAAGCCACAACGGATCTATGGACATCATTAGAAACCTAGTAAATAAAATAATAGGAGTTACTTGAGGGACTTTTCTCAAAATTGGCCGCGCCAGTTCTGATAAAAGGAAAATAAACGTACCAAACTGAGCACCAGAACCGAGTTATTTTAGTTTTTAAAACTACTGCTGATCTGTTCAGACAGCTGGAAAGCTTATGAAGAAGCAATTGATACTAAAGTTAAATAGACGCATGGTCAGTGTAGCGGGGTTTCGCCACTCCGTCCCCCTGTAGACTGTATGGCGTGAGTGGAAATACGTATATAAATGAAGCCAAGGCATAAATATATATTGTGTGAAAGATACTGTGGATGGCTTGGTGAAATTATGGAGCCAGCAAGCGTTACGTACGGCATGAAACAGAGTGTTGTGAAGGGGCAAACCTGAAGTCGGGAGGGGAGAATTACCGGTGTTTTAGGGCTGGAATTATTGTGATTCTGATAGTGTAAATGCGTATGGAATTGTATGAAATATACGTCAAACAAGCTGCGAGTTTCCGTGAACGAGTGTGGTGTGTGCTAAAAATAGCGTTGCCTCATACTCTCAGGGAGAAGCTGACTCACACACACACTACATAACTCCTCATCTTCAAATCCCTGGTCTAACTGGACAACACCCCTGGAGGAAGTGAGTTCTGCAAATTTTGTTGATATATATATAATAATCTATTACCATTACCTCTCCAACTTTCAGACAAATAACCATTTTCTCCTACAGATTACACATATGAAAGAAAGTAAATCTCCACAGCAGTAACTATAGAAGAGTTATGTTTATGTGTAGTAGGTTATAACAATAGGAAAACATCCATGGAAGATGTAACAGTCTGTACAGATAGGGGGAAAAAAAGTTGGTAGCATAGTCTTCAGGCAGGTGTGCAAGGAAAAAACTGTGTGTGTAAAAAGTTGGTAGCGATCGGAAGAGTAACCTCACTTTGTCGGCCAATTAGCCTACTCGAAAACTATTAGACATCGATTTTCTGTTACAACCATCATCAATACCACTAAATTCTACGTAA
>NW_027643834.1:100000-130000 GCF_032717465.1 Coenobita brevimanus
TCATGACTGCTACAGTAGGTGTTAGGCAAGGATCTCCGACCTCATGCCTCTTATTTGTACTCTTTGTCAATGAACTGATAAAGGTAATGAAGGAGAAATGTCACCCAGAAGGATTTCTACAATGGTTACACATCCTAGTCATGATGGACGATACTGTGTTGCTTTCAACAAGCAGAGATAGCATGATACGGAAACTAGAGATAACATACCAATACTGTCAAGATTATGGGATGATGATAAACAGTAGTAAGACTAAATTTTTTGTGATAAATGGCGAGGATGGGGACGCGGAGCCGATCTACGTGGGGGACATGGTTATTGAGCAATGTTCTAGTTACGTGTACTTAGGTTCACCCTTCACGAGTGATGGCTCCGTGTCCTCAGCCGTTCAGCTGCATGCAAAAAACAAGCTATGTCATGTTTTGAAATATGTGTCTTTTGAAAATAAGAATAATGATGTCCCGTTTATTGTAAAAAGGAGAGTGTTTGATGCAGCCTTGATCTCATCCCTAATGTACGGTTGTGAGTCATGGGTTGGTGGTGACGTTAAACCCGTCATTAAACTTTACAACTGGGCATTGAAACAATTGTTGGGAGTGAGAAGGTCGACATCCAACCTTGTGTGCTATGCTGAGGCGGGCTATCCGACACCTCAGGACTTTATTAAGTGGTCCCAGCACAAGTTTTTTCATAGAATGTGGTTAGAGAGATCTGTTATGCATGACGATCCGCTATCACTTGCCATCAGAATTACCACTGACGCAAGGACGCACACAGGGAAAATTGTTAGGGAGTTCATTCAGAATGAAGTCTCCGGCAAATCTTCCTTAATTGTTAATGTTCGCAATATGATTACAGACTCAGTTGCATCTAGGTGTCGTGTTTATAGAGAAATTAATCCTGACTTTGTATTACTTGATGTATATAAAACAAAACACTTGGTCAGCGAGTCACATCGTATGTCATTCACAAGATTCCGTGTGTGTGGCCATAGCTTGACGGTGGAGACTGGAAGGTGGAACAGGAGGGGGCGTCGTAGTCTTCCCATTGAGGAGAGATTATGTATCTGTGATCTTATTCAAACAGAGAGACATGTGGTAGAGGTGTGCCCTTTAACAGAGGATATCAGAGAACAAAATAATTTTAGGAGAATGGCGGATCTTTTCGGAGAAGCTTTTACTCTTGAAAAAACATGCAAAGTAATTCATGATATCTTAATGGTGTATCATTAACGTTTGTCAGCTGATTCATCATTTGTTTTGTTATTGTAATTGCTTAGATACCGGTAAGTCTTTTGGCTGTATTTTGATGAATTATTCTGTGGACTATGGCTGTTTAGTATTGTGAATTTGTTATAATCTTTTGTACAAATTATATGCATATATGTTTTTTTTGATTGTGTATATGAGAATATATTGTAAGCTGTGGTCAATAAACTATCTATCTATCTATCTGTGTCCACTGAGAGAGAGAGAGAGAGAGAGAGAGAGAGAGAGAGAGAGAGAGTGGGAGGGGGCTCAACACTATCACCATCCTGATCTTGAATTATTCCTTCGCATATTTCCATTTGCCACCCACGGCCCCCCCCCAACTCTGTCTCTGTCTCTCTCTCTCTCTCTTTCTCTCTCAACTCGTCTACCGTCAGCAGACTTCTGCCTATCATGAGAGGGTTAATGGCGACAGTATCATATCTTTGGTTCCTATGACTCACACTCAGCTGAATAAAATCGTCTGGCATTGGCTGGATTCGAACACTAGAGCTGTCATGATCAAAAAAGGGTCAGTGAATGACGAATATAATTACAAGGATGAAAACGTTAGATTAATACTGCAACCACCACCACCACCACCACCACTACTACCACCACCACCACTACAATAACGACAACATGAAATGAGTGAGAAACATTTTTGTGTATATGAACAGTAAAACTCTTTATCTAGACATCACTATAGATACTGAACACTGCTTAGCAACTGTGTGTGTGTGTGTGTGTGTGTGTGTGTGTGTGTGTGTGTGTGTGAGAGAGAGAGAGAGAGACTAAACTGTGGGCAGGCGTTCACCTTGCCCTATATCCGAATCATTTGGTAATCTTAACGCATGAAAGGGAGAGCGTTCCCCTGTCAACGGGAAAGGATTACCGCAGCACAGTACTGCAATCCACGGGGAGTCTCATAGCACCCCTTCGCATGCCCCTTCGTCACAATATAGTAGCCTCATGCAAAGAAAACTATGTAGAATTTGTAGGACCGTATGGTGTGTGTGATTTGAATTTTATTTTAATGATAAAAACATTGTGTAAAGAAATAATAAGCGTTTCATATTTTTCTTGTTTTAAAAGACTTCACCGCTTCACCGGAGATGGTTAATTTACAACGAGACAATAAAAGTGAGAAGTAAATGCAGCAACATGCGGACGTAGGTGTACACCATGGGTGGAAGTAGTGCAACATACGAACGTGGGTGTACACCGTGGTGGATGTAGTGCAACATACGAACGTAGGTGTACACCGTGGTGGATGTAGTGCAACATACGAACGTAGGTGTACACCGTGGTGGATGTAGTGCAACATACGAACGTAGGTGTACACCGTGGTGGATGTAGTGCAACATACGAACGTGGGTGTACACCGTGGTGGATGTAGTGCAACATACGAACGTAGGTGTACACCGTGGTGGATGTAGTGCAACATACGAACGTAGGTGTACACCGTGGTGGATGTAGTGCAACATACGAACGTAGGTGTACACCGTGGTGGATGTAGTGCAACATACGAACGTAGGTGTACACCGTGGTGGATGTAGTGCAACATACGAACGTAGGTGTACACCGTGGTGGATGTAGTGCAACATACGACCGTGGGTGTACACCGTGGTGGATGTAGTGCAACATACGACCGTGGGTGTACACCGTGGTGGATGTAGTGCAACATACGAACGTAGGTGTACACCGTGGTGGATGTAGTGCAACATACGAACGTGGGTGTACATCGTGGTGGATGTAGTGCAACATACGAACGTAGGTGTACACCGTGGTGGATGTAGTGCAACATACGAACGTAGGTGTACACCGTGGTGGATGTAGTGCAACATACGAACGTAGGTGTACACCGTGGTGGATGTAGTGCAACATACGACCGTGGGTGTACACCGTGGTGGATGTAGTGCAACATACGAACGTAGGTGTACACCGTGGTGGATGTAGTGCAACATACGACCGTGGGTGTACACCGTGGTGGATGTAGTGCAACATACGACCGTGGGTGTATATCGTGGGTGGATGTAGTGCAACATGCGGACGTAGGTGTACACCGTGGGTGGATAATGTACTGTATGCATACTTTTAAACAGAGTATTCAAGAACAAATGCCAGTCTTTAATGATAAAAAAGGTAAGAACTGCTAACAATAAGAGATTATACTGTATGTGAATTTTAGAAACTGTCATACATGTTTTTTTTTTTTAAAGTAAGATTTTAAATGTTTAAATTAATCAAGGCTACCAACTGTTTGCGGCGCCTACCCACATGAAGGTGTGCGCTCTCACGCTTTAAAGATTACCACTTAAGTTGAAGGTGTGGGCTTCCACCTCCAGCGGGGTGCGGGAAAGGTAACCCCTGCCCTCAGTTGCAAGACTACGGGAATAAGGGATTGTATGGAAGACTGCGTGGGTGCGAAGTGCGTTGAGTGTGTGGGAACGAAGAGCATTGAATGAGTGCGTGGGAGGTGAAGTGATGAGACAAGGATGCGACAAGTTTGCTAGCCATTGTATCCTTTGCCCTCACCTCACCAACTCCACTTCCACACCCACAACTTTTTAATTGCCGAGAGAGAGAGAGAGAGAGAGAGAGAGAGAGAGGGGGGGGAGGGGTCATTTTCGCCAGCATACCCTACCTAACCTTCCCATACTATAATTATTGCTGCCAACATACCCTACCTAAACTCCCCATACCATATTGCTGTTAAGTAGTGTAGTGGTGGCGGATGCTGTAGGTGCTGCCGCGGCCACAGGTGAGTCTTGTGGCGGTAGACTGTGGCAATAGATGGCACTGGTGGTCGAGCACAGCTGTGGCCCGATATTTACAAGGGGTCTGAGGGCTGGCACAAGCACCTCCCTCACACACTCACTCGCTGGCCAGCCTTCGCGCCGTGAACACCTCTCTCCTCCCCACTCACCCCGCCATGGTCAGGGAATCATCGCTACCTGCATCACAGGCCAGCTTGTGTCCCATAGCCTCGTACATCCGACACGTTGGGTGTTATTTCCCCACCCGAGGTAATGCAGGCGGGGATGTGTTTGTGTGTTCGTGTACTATTCAGCCGTCCAGACATCCACAAGGGCTTTGGAGTACTGAAGACGACGAGATATCAACCAACGTCGTGCAGGCAAGCAAAGGGTGCGAGATAACAAGCGTTTCTGTGGGGAGTGTGCGGACATCACCACATGGTCACCACCCCTACCACAGCCACGGAGCAGGAAGGAGGATGACATGGGCCCGTATTTACGAAGTGTCTTAAGCATGACAAGGGCCCGCATTTATGAAGTGTCTTAAGCATAAGTGACCGCATTTATGAAGTGTCTTAAGCATAAAAGCTCAAATTTATGGAGTGTCTTAAGCATAATTTGTGTACAGGACTGCCTGCCTCTCCTCTCATCTTCACCCATACAGGTATCAAACACCTCGCTATCCAATTACAGTGAATATTAAAGTGACGAGATACGAAAACCAAAACGATCCGTGAAAATACTTAACTGTGGACACTTGTTAATGGCTGGCTGGAATCCTTTATCAGTACAATCCACAACCATCACACACACGTACGAAAGTCCACTCGCCTCTCCTGGCTCATCACCGCTGGAGTCACAAATGTATGAGAGAGGCGTAGTGGACTAAGGTGTACGGGAGAGCACGTGAAGACTGTCAGGCGTGGCTGGACTGATCTAGCTGTGAGTTTCTTGAGTGTGCCAAAGAGTTCTGTTGCCTGGGAGACATGATATGTGTTGGGGATGGGGCTGGAGTTAGCTCTGAGGCTTAAGGAGTGGTTGTTAGAAGTTCAGGGAACTACTTCCACTCCTGACACTGAGAGGACCCTCCATCCGTGCAAAGGGATCTTTATATGCGGCATGTGTTGGGAGTGTAATGCTGTATGGTAGTGAGACCTGGGCAATAAAGGAAGAGGATACTCGCAGGCTCAAATGTATATAAATGACAATGATTAGGTGGATGTGCAGTGCGTCCTTGAATGCCAGGCCTGGGGGGGGGGGGGACTAGGTTAACGATGGTAAAGAGGATGGATGGGACTGGAGTGTATTGGCGCTGTGATGGGAGAGGTAGACTGGGATGGTTTGGACAAGTGGAGAGGATGGGGGATGACAACTGGGTACAGAAAGTGAGAAGTGTGCACGTTGGGGGCAGGGTTGCGAGAGGCAGACCGAAAAAGACCTGGGACGAGGTCATACAGTGTGACCTCAGGGATAAGGGACTAAACTGGGAGGCTGCCAGAGACCGAGCAGCATTAAAAGCCGCCATTAAATGACTAAGGTTAACGAAACAAATGCAAGCACGTTAGAGCCTTAATTAACGAAATGACCACATGAATGATAATAAACACCCCAGTCCACTACGTAATAACAAGCGTCTGTAAATCCAATCACGAAGTGGAGGCAGGGGAGACGAATGGACTTTAGTATCTGACTTAACAGCCATGAGCATATGTTGGCCGATGTTTCTCCTTCAACACTGTCAAGGCGTCCAGAAGGGGAAGAGCCAGAGAAGAAGAGGAGTCAGAAGAACCAGAACATCAGGAAACTGTGCGCAAGGCCACTCCAATCCGGGACACACACACACACACACACACACACACACACACACACACACACACACACGTGAATGCTACAGAAACACAAGAAAACGTCAGAATGAAGAAAGGTGCAGCAAAGGAGACTGAGCCCATCTGGGACCAGCAGCCTCAGAACAAAGACAATGCATCACTCCATCCAGTCCAAAAGATGCAGAGAAGAAGCCGAAAGATCCTGCAGACGACCTTCACCGCCTCTTGCAGCGCCACCAGCCGACAGAGGAGCTACTTAAAGAACACAAAGGACCATTTTTACAATCTCTGCTAAGCTTACGACGTGTTTAAGACTGATGCTTCATACGTCTATCTTCACTCATACAGCTGCCAAATATTTCACAATCAAACTTGAGTGAATACTAGTGTAAAATATTGGAAAAACGAAACCATCTGACTTCCTATTCAGTCCCTTAGATATTCAATCCATCATTTTATTCCAGCCTGATCTACACACAACATTACGCCAGTCAGGGTAAGTTCTTGTAGGCGGTAACGAAGGCTACATTTAACTCTTCAAGTTCATAAAGTTTCTCCCACGCGAAATAAAATCGTTTAGAGACACCAAGAATAGAATATAAATACGTCCAATGGTTCAAGGACTTAATGAAGGCTGTGTCTAACCCTTCCTGTCCGAGATGTCTCTCCTACATAAAATATATAAATAAATAAATAAAAGCATGTCTGGTGGCAGCAAGTTAAGTGGAAAATACATAAAAGAATCCCATGGTATACAGAATCACATCGTACATAAAAGAATCCCATGGTATACAGAATCACATCGTACATAAAAGAATCCCATGGTATACAGAATCACATCGTACATAAAAGAATCCCATGGTATACAGAATCACATACATAAAAGAATCCCATGGTATACAGAATCATATCGCACATAAAAGAATCCCATGGTATACAGAATCACACTGTACATAAAAGAATCCCATGGTACACAGAAGAATCACATACATAAAAGAATCCCATGGTATACAGAATCACATCGTACATAAAAGAATCCCATGGTATACAGAAGATTCACATACATAAAAGAATCCCATGGTATACAGAATCACATCGTACATAAAAGAATCTCACGGTGTCTCTGGCTGGCATCCGTTGCCTTTCAGATATAAAATAGTTCAGGTGATACGCCAAATGACACCGAGTCTTCTAATTAGGAATATTTTTTCTTCGCTTTCTAGCAACCTTGACCGGAAAAATGAGACGCGTTTTATTTTTAGTTATTTGGGATGGCGTTAATTAATAAGTGATCAAGAGAAAGGTGAATGTAGCTCTCTCTCTCTCTCTCTTGCTCACCACCTCACATTCCAGCCTCATTTCCTATTCCATCATTTCATAATACTGCTCCCCTCTCATCCCTGTTCATCTCACCACAAAGTTAAATCCATCTGTCCTCCCCTTCATCTCACACTCTCTCCCCTCCTTCCACATTTTCACTCTATTTCACTCTTGCCCTCGCTTGATATCCGTTTTCCCTCACCCTTTCGCTCACCCCTTATCCCTCACTCTCTCCCGTCACTCTTTCGCTCACCCTCATCCTCAGTTCTCATCCTCACCCTCACACAGACTCATTCACATCCTCATCCTTACCCCTGTTTTCTTTATGATCTCACCTTTCACTCGGGTTCTCATTCTCACCCTCACTTCCTTTCCTCCACACTTTACTCTCATCTTTCTCACTCCACCATCATTTTTCACCCTCATCCTTACTTTCCACACTGTTTCTGCGAAAAAGAAGAAAACCAAATCTATAAGCCTGCAATAATAATAATAATAATAATAAGAAGAAGAAGAAGATGAAGAAGAAGAAGAAGAAGAATTCATCACAAAGCCAAGGGAGCCAAAATCAAGATACTGTTATTTCGAGATGCCCTCATAGAATGGAGGTGGTAGGAAGGGGGAAAGACAGACTGGGGAAGACTGTGCGAGAGATTACCAGCTGTGTAACTCATAAATGTGATATGAATGACAAAATAAAGACTGACTCGAATTAAGAGATAGGCAGAAAAGAGGCATGAGTGTGTATATAGACAGGTGCTGCACGCCCCTGTAATCAGAACAGGATGCAGGTAGAGAATTCTGCAGAGCAATGACTAGAGTGAAACCAATGAAAAGGTCAAAAGGATGCGACATTGTGATAAAGTGACTGAGGGGAGTCAGGGAGAGGATGGGAGTTGTTAAGATGAACACCCACTGTGTCCACCCTGTTTAAAAGAGTGAATGTGGTGGTTCTGCCGCTCCCCCTCCACACACGAGAGGTGCAGTCCACCAGAGGAACACAACACCTTTGTACAAAATCAGCAACAGTGTAGAGTCAAAGGCAGCACGGATGTACAGAATCAGCAACAGTGTAGGGTCAAAGGCAGCACGGATGTACAGAATCAGCAACAGTGTAGGGTCAAAGGCAGCAAGGATGTACAGAATCAGCAACAGTGTAGGGTCAAGGGCAGCACGGATGTACAGAATCAGCAACAGTGTAGGGTCAAAGGCAGCACGGATGTACAGAATCAGCAACAACGTAGGGTCAAGGGCAGCACGGATGTACAGAATCAGCAACAGTGTAGGGTCAAAGGCAGCACGGATGTACAGAATCAGCAACAGTGTAGGGTCAAAGGCAGCACGGATGTACAGAATCAGCAACAGTGTAGGGTCAAAGGCAGCACGGATGTACAGAATCAGCAACAGTGTAGGGTCAAAGGCAGCACGGATGTACAGAATCAGCAACAGTGTAGGGTCAAGGGCAGCACGGATGTACAGAATCAGCAACAACGTAGGGTCAAAGGCAGCACGGATGTACAGAATCATCAACAGTGTAGGGTCAAAGGCAGCACGGATGTACAGAATTAGCAACAACGTAGGGTCAAGGGCAGCACGGATGTACAGAATCAGCAACAACGTAGGGTCAAAGGCAGCACGGAGTCAACTCACAATACCCAGAATCCAAGAAGATATTTCACCAGAGAGGCAATGTGATCCTTCCAAGATAGATCACAAGAAAAACAGACCCGAGGCTATTAAGGGATGATAAAGAATTGAGATGTGTGTTACTGAAGGCCGCGGGTGATTGTGTGGAAGATTGCGGCCACCTGAACGATGGCGGAATGGAGTTTTTGAACCAATATTGATCCTTACCCTCATCCATAACTCCTGCCTTTGCCTACTCCCTCACCCGTCACCCTTATCTTTCGTTTTCACCCTTACTCTCACTTTCACCCATTACACTTATATATTCCTTATCTCTTAACTCTCATTCACACCCTATATCATACTTGCACTTTCAAACTCATCTTTGCTCATTTCTCACTCTCTCTCTCTCTCTCTCTCTCTCTCTCTCTCTCTCTCTCATCTTCGCTTCCATCTCCCCCTCTCATCCACTCTATGCACCTTCATTTTGTTTTATTGGTAATCAACATTAATTTACTGTTTTCTTTTTTCCTCCATTCTCCCTTTCTTTAATCTTTTCCCCTCTCATTTCCACGTTCGCCAATCTCACCTTCCGGTCTTCGTTTTCTCTTTTATTTATTTCATACCCTCTCTCTCTCTCTCTCTCTCTCTTGCTTTGTAATTTTTTTTAATATCCAGGGTGTGGTAAAATTTGGATAGCTTGTATATAGTGTAAAGCGGTTTTAGAATGACGTAGTTAAAAAGGGAAGGAAAGTTAGTTTATATAATTATGTATGACACGCAGGAGGACGGCTGGGCCTTTGGGATCGGACTGTGTGTGTGTGTGTGTGTGTGTGTGTGTGTGTGTGTGTGTGTGTGTGTGTGTGTGTGTGTGTGTGTGTGTGTGTGTGTGTGTGTGTGTGTGTGTGTGTGTGTGTGTTTCCTGTACGTGTCATTAGATTCTGTAAAAGTGCAAAGACAGGCGAGGTGAGGTGAGGTTAGCAAGGAAGGGTGAGGGAGGAAAATAATATGAGGTCAGTGCCTTATTTCACAGTGATACCGTGAAGTGTTCAAAGCAGTGAATTATGCCCACCTACTGAATGTGTTGACTGTGAGGGTATAACATTGATAATAGGGGAAGGGAAGGGCAGGGGAGGGGAGGGAAGGGAGAGGAAAGGAAGGAATGGAAAGGAAAGGAAACGAAAGGAAGGGAAGGGAAAGGAATGTGAGGTGAGAAAAGCAGCCACTATCATCACATCATCATTTAGCAGCAATTAAAAACATCACCAACAGCATCACTACCACCACCATCACTATCTTTTCCACACAGACAGGCTTCAAAAATAACACTTTTATGACATACTGAAGACATACAGACCATCATCATCATCATTACATTTCCCTGGAAGAAGGAAGGCTGCACACTACCTTTGATGTAATATTGAGCACATGTACACACACTCTCTCTCCTCTCATCATCTGGTATACACATTACAATACCTTCCACCTTCAAAGTCAGTCATTCATTTTTCAGTCGGGCAGCTTTTCATCTTGTACACTTCTCTCTTCTCTTTTACAGGCTTTCCTCTCATTTTCTCTTCTTTCCTTCTCTCTTCTCGCAAATCATTTTTCCCCCTTTTTTTCTACACTATTCATCTGTTCCCCAATTCGTCTTTTTTTTCTTCTATATTATCGCTATTTTTTCTCTGCATGTTCATTTTTACGGGGCATATTTTCTATGGTTTTCTCATCACTCCTCTTGTCTTATCTCATTTCTTGTCCCTCTTCCTAATTTATCTTTTATAATTTCTTTGTTCAACTTGCCTTTCTTCTGTATTTCTCTCTTCCAGTTTTCATACTGGAAGCTTCTCTTTTCCTCTCTCTACACAGTCTGTTATTATTATTATTATTATTATCATTATTATTATTATTATTATCATTATTATTATTATTATTATTATTACCACTCACTCGATGTAATGCTGCTCTCGGGTGTCTGCCCTTTCCTCTCCATCCTTCTTTCCTTCCATTCTCTTCTGTCTTTCTTTCCTTCATTCTTTCTTTGTCCTTCTGCCTATGGGTGACTTTACACTCCCTCTTGTTTTTCATTCCTTCATTCTTTCCTCTTCCTTTAGCCTGTGGGTGACTCTACACTGAGTGACAAGCCAAATGGTTTCCTGTGCACCAGGAAACCATTTACTACGCTGGGTGGTAACCATATAACCAAATTTTAGCGACTAGTGGTTTAGTGGGTAATTATTGCGCTCCAATCGGATTGAGCCGGTGAAGGTTTATATCCAAGGGATGGTTGGGGTTGATTGCTCATGTAATACCACTCAGGGATGAGTGAGGTTGGTCACTCATCTTAAATGTCGGGACCAACTGCCTAGCCCCGGGCTCCTACGCTCCTCATGGATTGATGATGGATGGTTTATTATTATTACTATCACACCGTGGGTAGCACCCCGTATGTTCCCTGGTCTAAGTCCTCTCAGTACCAAACCCTCCCACCAGCTCATAATCTGGCTGCGGGTTGGCACAAGTGAGTTGCATTTCGTTGCCCGTTCTCTGTTCACCATTTTGCTACAATACATACCAAATTCCACAAATCTAATGTGTGTGTGTGTGTGTGTGTGTGTGTGTGTGTGTGTGTGTGTGTGTGTGTGTGTGTGTGTGTGTGTGTGTGTGTGTGTGTGTGCAGCTTTATTCTATTTCAGTAATAAATTACAAATTATTATTATTCTCTCCGATAGGGAGAATATGTTTTCATCCGTTTGTTTGTCAGTCTGTCTGTTTGTCAGCAGGATTTCTAAAAAACTAAAAAGAGAGATTTGGGTCAACTTTGGTGGGTAGACAGCCCATGTCCCAGGGAACAATCGATTAACTTTTGGGACCGATCCTGATTGTATTACAGATTCTGGATCCGGAAAACACTCTTGTGAAACACTAATCAGTGATGAGAAACCCTAACCCATTATGACGAGTGGCTTGGAAATGACGTTGCCCTTGTTGGAGAGATGCGCTCCACTGAGTGCCCCTCTAGTTATTATTATCATCATCATTATTATTAATTATTTTTATTATGATTATTATCATCCTTATTATTACTATTTATTAGGAACACACACACACACACACACACACACACACACACACACACACACACACACACACACACACACACACACACACACGAAAATGGTTATTCCTAGTAACACACACACTCTCTCTCTCTCTCTCTCTCTCTCTCTCTAAGGTAATACACCAAACAAATATTATTCTACATTAAATATTCATTAAACTGACGACGTGGTAGGCAAGGTATTTCATTAATCATGTTTGTCCTTTCTCTTCAGTAAGAAAATGTGTGTGTGTGTGTGTGTGTGTGTGTGTGTGTGTGTGTGTGTGTGTGTGTGTGTGTGTGTGTGTGTGTGTGTGTGTACCTGACTTCATCACTTAGGCCTCCCTCCTTTACCCTCGCCTGATGACACTACAAACAAAATCCCCCTCCCTCCTCCCTCCTCCCTCTCTCTCTCACCCAATTTTTCTCCATTTTCTTAACATTTTCTTTCTCTCCTCTCGTCCCCCTTAGAAAGAAGCAAGAAAGAAAAACAAAAGAGGAGGGGTGAGAAATTTTGTATTACTGAGGGAGAGAAAATCAGAAGGCAGAGAGAAAGGAATAAGAGTGAGTGAGAATATGAGTGAATGAGTGAATGAATGAGTGGGAATGTCAGTGAGTGGATGAATGAGTAGGAAATGAGTGAGTGAGTGAATGAGGGGGAATGTGACAGTGACTGAATGAGTGGGTTAGTGATGGTGAATGACTGAATGAAAGTGAATAAATGAATGAGTAAAAGAGTGATAAAAGGAATGTAAAAGAGGGGAAGAGGAAAGAATGGAAGGAGAAAGCGAAAAGGGTAAAAAATAAATACAGCAGCCGCTAACAGCAAGGTCAGGTGGGGGCAGGTGAGGGCGGGTCAGGTGAACCGGGTCACCATGATGGGAAGGGATTAGTGTTGTCGATCTGCCAGATTTAAACAACATTCAGGCGGGGGTTAAGGCAGGGATTATACCTGTGAAGGGGAATAATCTGTGTGTATAGGTGAGTGAGAGAGAGGAGGAAGGGAGAGATATGGGAAGGAGGAAGGGGGAGGAAGTGAAAGTGGGAGGGAAGGGAGTAGGAAATTTGTGAAGGGAGAAAAGGAGACATGATAAGAGTGAAAGAGGGAGGGGAGGCGTGGGTAGGGGAAGGGGGGAGAGAGAGGGAGGGAGGGATTTAAACTTAAGAATCACATACGATGGATTAATTGAGCGCGAATAAAGATAGGTAGAGATGAGAGAGAGAGAGAGAGAGAGAGAGAGAGAGAGAGAGAGAGAGAGAGAGAGGGAGGTAGCAGAGACACAAGGAGCTGGAAGGAACAATACTTGGAGCAAAACAGATTACCGCCATTGTCCTCCTAATCCTTCCTCTTCTTTGTCCCTCTCCCTCCCACCCCCACCTTTATTCCGCACAGGTAAATACACTAATCAACCCTTTATTTTCTTCTTTCCGTGTACTTCATCGGGAATCAGTGCTCTGTTTACTGATATTAACACGTTTATTTGTATACGAGTATAATCTGTTGTCTCCTAATTATTTTGTTCAGCGGAAATGGTACACTATTTTGATATCGTGTTCATGAGACACCTGTGTGGAAGACTGGACCATGTGTGACAGGTGTGGTTCGTCGATAAACCCAGGATACACACACCCATACACATGTGTGGATCCTGGGTACACCTGTCCCCCTACCAGGTATATTCATGTGTCGTGTACATTTATTTAATGTATATCATGATGCTGTGTGCTGGATGCGTAACTGTATCACGTATAATGCAATTTATTTTGTGTTTAATATTATAACCATATTCACAGTTTCACATGGCAAATTAAGTTAAAATATTTGCAACTGAAGGAGTTGTTACACCCACACACACACACACACACACACACACACACACACACACACACACACACGCACGCACACGCACACACACACACACACACACACACACACACACACACCTTCTTTGCTATCCCTATCTCATTCTAGTAGTTCAGTTACTCTTCTAGGAGCTGCCTAGCATGGGCCAACCGGCCTACTGCAGTTATCCTCTCTTCTTATGTTCACACACACACACACACACACACACACACACACACACACACACACACACACACACACACCTTACAGTAACTTCATTTCTGTTATACTGCAACTTACTCAAGACATTCGTGTGCAATTATATAGGAGAACAATTTTTGTTTCCTTTCTACTCCCACAAAGTATTTCTCATTCTCTCCTCCTCTCTCTCGATCTTTCCTGTTCCTCCCCTCTCCTCTTCTTGCTTCTCACATCTTCCTTCCCACTCCTCTCCCTTCCCTCCTCTTTTTCTCCCCACCTCCTCCTCTTCCTTACTAGTTTTCAACTCTTCCCCCCTTAAAACTCCAACCAGTTCTTTCCCCTTCTCTCCTCTTCCTTCCTCATTATCTTTTCACATTCTAGCTTTCCTATCCTCCTCTCTCCCTTCTCTTTTTCCCCACCTCAAATCTTCCTCACCCCTAATAGCTTTCAATTCTTTTCTCCTTTTCACTCTTACAAATTATTCTCCCCTCCCCGTCTCTTTTCCTTCTCTCCTCCCCTATCTCTTTCCTCCCCCTCCCCCTTCTACGCCGGCTCAGTGGCTGGGGGAGGGGCTTATGGCTGTAATCGGATCCGGAACAAGAAAAAAAGATTTGGAATAAAGCAATGGGAAAAAGGCGAGAAGGAAGAGGGAAGGATGAGCAGGGAGAGGGGAGGAGGAGGGATAGGAGGGGGAATGAGTGGAGAAAGCAGGGAGAGGAGGGGAGGAAACGGAAGAGAATCAGGGAGAGGGAAATGGGACGAAGAGAGAGGAGAAAAAGGCAGGAGAAAAGAGGAGGATCTGATTAATTTTACCGCAAAGACTGAGTGATTAAATGAATACAGGGATGGGTGATAAAATCAATGAATGAATACAAAGATTGATGCATTAAGGATGTATGCAAAATGAAGAAGGATGGGCTAATATGAAAAATATAAGTACGAACGAACAGACAAGCATTAACGAGTCGATGGACAATATTAATTTCGGTCATAAACACATACTGAACACTAACACCTACATACATACATACACGTTCTCTCTCTCTCTCTCTCTCTCTCTCTCTCTCTCTCTCAACACATCAAAAGAAGACCAAAGTCATAATTATATCCGAAAACCAAATACATTAAAAAACCCATCCCACCTAAGCTCCTCTAATTGGCAGGGGAGGCTTATAGGAAGACGAAAGTATGAAAGCAATAACCCCCCCCCTCTCTCTCTCTCTCAAAAAACAGATGGAGATTAATGACCTGGGCTCAGTACCTCAACACAGGAAGATCTGACGACTTACATGACAAATGGGAGTCACTGAATCAAAACTGCCATGACTGGACCTGATGTGATTGTGTGTGTGTGTGTGTGTGTGTGTGATTGTGTGTGTGTGTGTGTGTGTGTGTGTGTGTGTGTGTGTGTGTGTGTGTGTGTGCTCGGGTGGGCAGGCGAGCATTTTAAACAAATGGATATTTCAAACAAAATAACACACTTAAGGCTGTACTTAAACCCCAAACCCTAAATAAACTCTCACAACCAAATCAAAGAAAAAATATATACTGATGAGAAAGGAAAAATATAATAAAGTTAATTACCATCATTTACCATCATCACCATCATCATCATCATTATTATCATCATGACTTTTTTCTACCTATTGATGGGCAAAGGAAAAGAAAAACATAAACAAAAATTACCAAACCTACATATTCTCGTTTTCTTTCCTGCATTTTCCACCCCATTTTCTTTCCCTGGGAGGACTTGGCTATTTCAAAGAGTTCTGTGAGTCCTCTTGAGGGGAACGGATTAGCACCTGTTTACGATCGCCTCATTAAGGAAGTTGTAGCTATAGACCGAGGTATGAAAGGAGGAGGAGGAGGAGGAGGAGGACACAATCAGAAACGTGAATAGCAAGAGGAGGGACAAAAATACGATGATGAAAAGATACGAGGAAATGAGACGACAGGGAAGACAGACGGGAAGATAAGCACGTCACACTGATGATGTTCGGAGAGAAGGATTTTTTTTATCTTTACACTTCAGAACATACTCCTGCACTCTCTCTCTCTCTCTCTCTCTCTCTCTCTCTCTCTCACCCAGGGACCGGCATCAAATGAACCAGCTCTTTTGATGTTCGTAACCGGACACGGAGGTGGGGGGGGGGAGGGAAAGATGAAGAAATGTTAAAGTAAGAAAATTGTAATGAAGGTAAAGTTGCTGAGAGATTTTATACATATGTGTGAGAGAGAAACGAGAAAGAACTGTCCGCCTATTTACCTATGTATATATGTGTCCGTGTATCTATCTATCTATCTGTCTGTCTGTCTGTCTGTTTATAAAGCCTATGCAATCACCTATGTATGTCTTCAATATCGTTCTATTTCAGTGCCTGCATTTTGCTATCTGTCTATCTCAATCATGTTATCGTTCAGCTCATCAACCTCTTCAGTCCCAGAACGTCATTGGTCATAATCCCTTATGTTACTACACGTACAGCTTCCGGACACAACGGTAACGATGGAGAGGTTACTGAAGGACACTGTGTAGATAATACTAAAGACTCTGATCAAACCTACACAGCAAATAACTATGTAATATATAACCCAAGTTTGGACCCAATTAGATCAGGCAGTAATGAGCTGTTTAGTTCATATCCATCCATCCATCCATCCATACCTTCATCCATCCATCCTTCCACCCACCCACCCATCCAAACATCCATCCATCCATCCATACCTCCATCCATCCATTCACCCACCCACCCATCCAAACATCCATCCATACCTCCATCCATCCATTCACCCAACCACCCACCCATCCAAACATCCATCCATCCATCCATCCATACCTCCATCCATCCATTCACCCAACCACCCACCCATCCAAACATCCATCCATCCATCCATCCATCCATCCATACACAAATACACAGATACGAATATATACATACATACAAATACAAACATATATTAGCTTCACTAATGAAAAAAATGCCATCGTACTGAAAGGGTTCTCTCTCTCTCTCTCTCTCTCTCTCTCTCAGAATTTCACACGCATAAATTCTCTATAAAAACGTCTTCTTTTACGGGAAAATCAGTCTATTTTTTAAAGTAGTCATTTTTCCTTTGCAATTAAAATATTTATTCGTGCAAGTTTTACAAGTTCCCGTGACGTTTGCGGACTTGCGATTTAATTATCTGACGAGAGAGAGAGAGAGAGAGAGAGAGAGAGAGAGAGAGAGAGAGAGAGAGAGAGAGAGAGAGGCCATTACACCATATATAAACCCTTTCCAACCCAGCAATACATATTTGTAAGTGAGTTGCTCCCGAATGAAATAAAAACTGGCAATGAAAGTGTGGGTGTGAATGTAATAACAATAACAATAATATAATAATAATAATAATAATAATATAATAATAATAATAATAATAATAATAATAATAATAATAACAATATAGTTCTTGTTGGGAATCACACGCTCTCTTGGTCAAGACATTTATAAATAAATCAGTGCATAACAGGGTTTAGGGGAATAAATCAGTGAGTCTTGGGAATTAAATCATCAGGTTTGGATGCGAGAAAAATTAAATGAGGTAAAAAAAAATGATTGGTTTGGAAATTAAAGTTGTAGTTGGTGTTGACATATCATACATACATACGTACGAACATACATACATACATACATACATATACACTAGTAAAGTCGGTATTAGTCATAAAAACTGGCCTTCAACCAACCAACTCGAATTTGCATGACTGAGAAAGCAAAAATGAAAATTAGGAAACATTTTTAATTCCAGGAGTGAAAAATGGAGAGAACATTTTAACCATCTCTGAGGATCTTTTGCTGTGTGTGTGTGTGTGTGTGTGTGTGTGTGTGTGTGTGTGTGTACAACACACAGCGCTTTCTAACGCACAGACAACGGGGTATTAATATCAGAGACTGAAATCAGGTAAGGCAGGCAGGCAGGTGGGCAGGTAGGTGAGCAAAGCATATGAGGCTGGTTGATGAGACAGGTAGGTGAGGTAGGCAGGTGAGGAACGAAAGTGAGGCAGGCAGGTAGGCGAGGAAAGTGAGGTAGAGAGTGTGTGACGGCTTATTGTTAGGTCGTCATGACTACCCGACAGAGAGGAAAAGAGAAAGAAAGAGAGAGAGAGAGAGAGAGAGAGAGAATCATTACTTCATTCAGCCTGCATCGCATTTTCCTCGGATGTTACAGTATATTTTTTATCTAGTCTTTTCATAGATTACATATATATTTTTTCCTCAGCAATATTCACTGATATCTTACTGATCCTCTCTCTCTCTCTCTCTCTCTCTCTCTCTCTCTCTCTCCCTGGTTTCTTCCTCCATCTCTTTGGGAAATCCGACACTAAGTCAATACCTTGCCTTCTGAAGTTTAGAGGTGAAAGAGAGAGGGAAAGGGAAGAGAGAAAGGGAGAAGTGAAAAAGGAGAAAGAAGAGAGGCAAAAAGGGGGAGGAAGAAGTACAGGGAGAAGAAGGGAATGGAAGAGAAGAACTGAGGTAAGCGAAGAAAGGATCCGGTAGAAGGAAGAAAGGGGGAAGGGAGGGAAAGACAGAGGCGGACTGAGAGGCTGGGAATAAGAAAGGATGAGAAAGCAAGAGGAAAGGATGCATGGACTGATGGATGGATAATAAGCTTCCAGTTTACTGTAATATAATCGGGATGTGGGATTACATTTTTCACTGCAAAAGTTAGACGGTTTTATTAGCCTCGACGTAGCTCTCAGGCTCCGGTGATGGACTCTACGATGATAAAATTGTGTAGCGTTAGTTGCAAAAACATACCAGAGTTAATGAGTCCAGGAAGGCCAAATTTAAGTCATCGAGTTGGGAAAGTCTCTCCTAAACTGAATAATACATGTTGGTCGTGGGAATAAAATATAGACGACAGTGAACTAAGGCTTCTCACCCACACAGCATTGGAATCTATATCTGGCGTGGTGTCCAATAGCCTTTAGGTCGGATCGGCTGAGGTATTTCTGATCCTCTTTGCTTACAATCCCCTTTACCACAAGTCAGGAGTCTTTCACGTATTCCTCTGCCCATACCCTATACTATATTCTGAATATTTATGTAACACCGAAACATACAGCTGTGGACTGACAGTAAATATTGGAGGAGGAGGAGGAAGGTATAGGAAAGCAGGAGGATAGGAGATGGAGGGTGTTGGAGATCTGGAAGGTAAGAAAAGAGTAAGATGCTAAGACACGAAGAAGGAAGAAAGGAGGGAGCAAGAGACAGGGATGATGGATGAAGAAAAGGAAGACAGTACGGAGGAAGGGTGGAGACCAGGGAGAAGAAAAGGATAAGGGCAGAGGAACCGAGAAGCAAATGAGGGAGAGACTCAAGGAGAAGAGGAGGAAGGGTAGGAAAACAGGAGCAAAGATGACTGGCAGGAGGAGTGTGTCAAGGAATGGAGGTAAGGATGTAGTGGTGAGGGGAAAGTGTACAAGGACTGGAAGGAGAAGGGAGTGTAGAAAAAAGGGAAGACAGCAGGATAATAACTGGGGTTATAGAGGGAGAAGAATGAGGGTGAAGGAGGCTAGAAGGTCAAGAAAACAGGAGGAAAGAAGGATTGCAGGAAAACAGGACAGGATGTAGGATATAAGGAAAACATGTAGGACTGTAAGAGACAAGGAAAAAAGAATGGAAGAAGAGAAGGCCACACAAAGAGACAAGAGGAGGATGGTAGGAAGACAGAAGAGCGGCTGTACAAGACAAGGAAGACAGGAGTGTGTGAAGGAAAACAGGCTGAGATGCCAAGGCAAATTGTACATCAGGGACAGACGCTACTGCTGGGCTAATGACCTCACACTGAGCACACCCTGAGGAGGAGGAGGAGGAGGAGGAGGAGGAGGGATACTACTCCTACTACTACTGATAAAACAATAATAATAATAATAATAATAATAGTAAAGTGTGGAGGGAGTGGAGGCTGGAGAGGGGAAAAAGGAAGGGATAGGGGATGAGCGGGATGGGTAAGGAGGGAGAGAGAGGAAGGGAGAAAGTGTGGAGGAGGAGAATTAAGTGGGGACGGGAGGGGAGGGGAAGAGGTGGAAGGAAGGAGGAGGGAGGTGGAGGAAGTGGAGGTAAGAGGATTAGCAAGAGAGAAGGAAGATTAATAGGAGAGGTATGCACGAGGAAGCTGCCAAAATATTAGCGCCTCTTCCTTCACTTTCTCTCTTCCTCTCCTTTTTTTATTAATTTTTTTATCTTCTTCCCTCATTGTTTCTTCTTCCTCCTCTTTCTTCTCTTCTTCCTCCTTTTTACTTATTTTTAAATTTTCTTTTCAATTACTTCTATTTTCTTCCTCTAGTTCCTTCATACACTCTCTTGCCCCTCTTCTTCTTCAATTCGTATTTTCCTTCCCTCTTCTGTAATTTTCCCTCCCTTCTTTCTATACTACCACCCCGCCCACCCACCCACCCTCCCTTCTTTCTATACTACCACCCCGCCCACCCACCCACCCTCCTTCCTTCCCTCCGTCCTCCTTTTCTTCTTCCCTTTCTTCCCATCTTCCTTTCTCCCTCCCTTTCATTCTTTCTTCTTCCTTCCAATAATTTTTCCTTCCGTCCTCCTTCATTTCCTCCTGCCATGCCGCACACGTACACACTTACACGGAATATGACATACATGACATCCTACTTACACAGCCACTCCTGAACGCAACTTCCATTACCGTAAGTAGGAATGAGCCCTTCAACGTGTACTTACGCCGGCACTTACACGCTGGGTGGTTTACGAGAGAGAGAGAGAGAGAGAGAGAGAGAGAGAGAGAGAGAGAGAGAGAGAGAGAGAGAGAACAAAGGAGGAGGAGAAGGAGGATGGGGAGATGGTGGAGAAGGAAAATTGAGAGGTAGAGAGGAAGGAGGAGAAGGTGATGTGGAAGAAGAAAGGGAAGTAGTGATAGTAACTGTGTGGGAGGGGCAGTAACTGTGTGGGAGGGGCAGTAACTGTGTGGGAAGGGGAGTAACTGTGTGGGATGGGGAGTAACTGTGTGGAAGGGGTAGTAACTGTGTGGGAGGGGCAGTAACTGTGTGGGAAGGGGAGTAACTGTGTGGGAGGGGGAGTAACTGTGTGGGAGGGGGAGTAACTGTGTGGGAGGGGCAGTAACTGTGTGGGAAGGGGAGTAACTGTGTGGGAGGGGGAGTAACTGTGTGGGAGGGGGAGTACCTGTGTGGGAGGGGCAGTAACTGTGTGGGAGGGGCAGTAACTGTGTGGGAGGGGGAGTACCTGTGTGGGAGGGGGAGTAACTGTGTGGGATGGGGAGTAACTGTGTGGGAGGGGCAGTAACTGTGTGGGAGGGGCAGTAACTGTGTGGGAGGGGCAGTAACTGTGTGGGAGGGGCAGTAACTGTGTGGGAGGGGGAGTATCTGTGTGGGAGGGGCAGTAACTGTGTGGAAGGGGAGTAACTGTGTGGGAGGGGCAGTAACTGTGTGGGAGGGGCAGTAACTGTGTGGGAGGGGCAGTAACTGTGTGGGAGGGGCAGTAACTGTGTGGGAGGGGGAGTACGTGTGTGGGAGGGGAGTAACTGTGTGGGAGGGGAGTAACTGTGTGGGAGGGGCAGTAACTGTGTGGGAGGGGCAGTAACTGTGTGGGAGGGGCAGTAACTGTGTGGGAGGGGCAGTAACTGTGTGGGAGGGGGAGTAACTGTGTGGGAGGGGGAGTAACTGTGTGGGAGGGGGACTACCTGTGTGGGAGGGGGACTACCTGTGTGGGAGGGGGAGTAACTGTGTGGGAGGGGGACTACCTGTGTGGGAGGGGGAGTAACTGTGTGGGAGGGGGACTACCTGTGTGGGAGGGGGAGTAACTGTGTGGGAAGGGGAGTAACTATGTGGGAGGGGCAGTAACTGTGTGGGAGGGGCAGTAACTGTGTGGGAGGGGCAGTAACTGTGTGGGAGGGGGAGTAACTGTGTGGGAGGGGCAGTAACTGTGTGGGAGGGGCAGTAACTGTGTGGGAAGGGGAGTAACTGTGTGGGAGGGGCAGTAACTGTGTGGGAGGGGCAGTAACTGTGTGGGAGGGGCAGTAACTGTGTGGGAGGGGCAGTAACTGTGTAGGTTTAAAGGACCAGTTCAGCACGTGGTCGGTCAGAGTACCCGCAAGTTATTACATCATCTTTATCGTACTCATTAACAATTAATACTATACCCTTTTTACTCTAACCTGGCCTAAAATTATCACATCCCCATCTTGGTTGTTGATTTGTAACAGTAGATTAACATTGCAATATGATGCTTGTCATGAAGAAGTGCTATGGAATGGATACTGAGCCGTAGCATTGTCTTTTCCTATCACTGAGCTACGTGAAATAAGCTGCAAAAGGACGAAAATCTAGGCCAAGTTAAAGTAAAGGAATGCTAATGCAATTTCTGGCGTAATTATTAAATACCAATGAAACGTGTTTTGCTGATAACTATGCTAGAAATATACATACTGTTAAAGCTGACATGTATACACGTGGCATAATGATGTGTATAAGCAAAGCTACATGTATACACGTGGCATAATGATGTGTATAAGCAAAGCTTACATGTATACACGTGGCATAATGCAGTATATAAGCAAAGCTACATGTATACACGTGGCCTAATGAAGTGTATAAGCAAAGCTACATGTATACACGTGGCATAATGATGTGTATAAGCAAAGCTGACATGTATACACGTGGCATAATGAAGTGTATAAGCAAAGCTACATGTATACACGTGGCATAATGAAGTGTATAAGCAAAGCTACATGTATACACGTGGCATAATGAAGTGTATAAGCATCCCTGACCCAACCACACATTAACTATTCGCAGCCACAAAATATCCAGCTAAAAATCCCGTAACATCCAGCTAAAAATCCCAGACTAAATCATCATCACGCTTAGAAAATTACATGTACGACACCGGCAGGTAGGGTCGGGTGAATGGGGTTTGGGTGACGAGGCTGGGGGTTGCTAAGGAAACCAAAAACACAGCGAAATAATATAAGCCCTCTTCTCTACCCAGAAATTGCAAAAATAAAAACAGAAGTGAGAGAATGGGGAGGGCGGTTTCCATGACGGCTAAAAACTATAACAAAGAAGTGTTAAAAAATAAACAAATAAATAAATAAAATGAGAGATGAAGGGTATGCAGGAAGGGGGATGTTTCCATGGCAACTGAAAATAAAGACAAAGATGGTTATAGAGACTTCCACGGTAATGGGCCAGTGCACTGACTGGTCCTGCCATCTGGTGGGATTCCGTGAACTTCTCCCAGAAAAACGTTTTCCGGGTTTCAAAGATAAGTTTTTCTATGCACTTTCATGTAGTTTCCTCGAATCACAAAATTTTTCAAATGCCTTTGACAATCATGCTATTGGTGTGTAAGTGACATTAGAAAACAAAAATAAATGGTAAAACAGGAGCCATCATCTCCATGCAATCAACTTCTGCATACAATTTACTATTCAATAAACACCCCATATAATTGGTGTAGGACTATAACATGGTAAATATATGAGGAAATGCTTTCATGCACAAATTTGGCCATATTTTAACATTCGCTGCCGGAGCAATGTACGACATGTTTCCCTCAACCTTATTATCGAGGTCTTCAGTTGAAAGGAAGACGAAAGGAGGAAGAGATGTGATCAAGTAGTGAGAAAGAGAAAAGGAAGGGAGGAAAGGGAGCAAATGGTGACAAAGAGATGAGGGAGGAAAGGAAGCAATGGGTGAGAAAGAGAAAAGAAGTGTGAAGGAAAGAAGAGGGACGAAGGAAAGGAAAGAAAGATGACAGTAAGATGAAGGGAAGAAAAGGGGTAAAGGAAGGAAAGTGTTTGGGAAGAAAGGGAGAGAATGAGGGGGAGGTAAAGGAGGGAAGAGAGGGAGGGTGGATATTTGGGACAGAGGAAGTGGGGGAAGGTAGGAAGAAATGGGAAGGGATAGAGTACAAGATATGAGAGGGAAGAGAAAAGAGAGGGAGGGTGACAAGGGAGAGAGAAGGAAGAAGAAAAGGGAAAGATGAGGAGAACATTTTGAGTGTGAAAAACGAGAGGAAGAGACGAACACAGAAGAAAAAGGAGAGAAAGGGAAAATGAAATGAAGGGAAGGGAGAAGCAAGGGATAAGAGAATAGGAAAATGGGAAAAAGAATGAAAGAGAAGAGAAGGAAGGGAGGGGAAATGGGGGAGGAGAGACGGGGTGGGTAGGGTAGGAAGAGGAAGGAAAAGAATGGGGTAGGGGTGACGAGAGGACAGTAAAGCTACCGGTCCGCAAAGTAAAATGGTACAGTGGGAGCAGAATAAAACCAATGCAATATACAGACAAATAAACTGCTCTTTTGCTCCACTTAAAAATGACTATACTTGCACCTGAACAACAAAAACAAAACAAATACAACCCTGGCCAAGTAAAACATCTCTTCCCCGACCTCTTGCTGACCACCGCCTTAGGCCGTGTTGTTCTGTTAAGCCAAGGCATCACCTTTGTTGCTACAGTATATATACAGGATGGTTCCTAGATTGCCCACCCACTGCCAACACCCACACTGTTCTCCTGTGTTGCTGGGACGGATCAGTCTGCCCTGCATCATTTTATACTTCCCATAACGATATCCATTTCATGCTTAATGGCGTCTATTTTACGCACCGTAATTGCAGGATTGATTACTGATATTATGAAGCAACCAAAATGCGTGTGCTGCTCACACCAGCAGACTGAGCCGTGCCCACAACATACAATATACCGCCAGGTGAGTGTCAGGAGGGGTGCAGTGTATAAGTCACGCTGTATGTACTACTACACAAATGAATATGAAGGAAAGTGTAATACACAGGGTGTCCCACGTAAAGTGGACCAAATTTCATGAGGTTATTCTTCGACTAACTTTACGTTAAAAAAGGCTACATCAACATGAGTCCAAATCTCAACCGTTATGGAGGTACAGTTAATAATATCTTGGTGTAAAACTGGCTTCCCTCACAAGTCACCCACCTCATTCAATCCCGTAAGATCTGAATCGACACATCTCAACCAACATATATTTCTAACTCGTTCATGCCGGAAATTTCATCGAATGTTATGCGGGATGAAGATCAGTGTTCATGGTTATGTCGGCACGAAAATGGTACACGGTCGACGAATTCCGCTGTTTTTATTACGGGTTTACAACAATAGGAAGAAAAATCGTTAGAGAAGGAAGACAGTAGGCCCAACAGCAAGAACAGTTATCGAGTATAGCATCATAGTCCCCTATTCTCCCTCCATCTCCTTTCCTCCCTCTCCCTCTACCCCTCTAATCTCCCTTCCCCATTCTGTCCTTGACCTCCGCGGCAGGCAGACGTGCTTCCCAGAGCGCTTCATCACACAGTAATTTAACAACTGATTCGAAACTGATCGGATGCACTACAAAACCAACGTCCCCTGAAATGGCTAGTGCCATGGCCATGAACGAGGGAAGGGAGGCCCCCTTGGGTGACAACGAGGAAGAAATAGATATGGATACCGGGTTTACGGAGGTCATCAGTACTGTGCAAGAGAGAAGAGAAAGAGGATGATACGCGGCAGCGAGAGGGAAGCGAGTGATGAAGAAGAGGACAGAGACAACAAAAAGGTAAAGAATAAGTCGTGTGGGGTAGATGGAGGTGTTACTATACCATGTGATACGGGGAAGGCAGCTGGAGTGCAGCCGACTACACCACGTGGGTCAGGAGCAATGCCTAGCCAGGACCGTGACGAGGCCACCCCAAGGAATAGAGTGAGGCTTCTCTTCCCCACCAACACTGACCTAAATTATCACCAAAAACTACTCTGGACGGTGAAGCTTGGACTTGCATATCGACGGTTCGAGGTCCTGTTTAAGGAAGGTAGGCAGAGACCTTACGTCACAGTAGGAAGTCAGGAGACAGTGGAGATGCTGACCACGATTGGTTTTGAGGGTGTGACACTGCAGGTTCCGGAGGAGAGGGAGAGATGCACCAAGGTTATCGTGTTTAGATATCCCATAATACTAGACCCAGAATTCCTCCTGAACGACCCTAGGTTTATCTGGGCCAAGCGACACATGAACAAGGGACAGGAGAAGAACCAAGTGATTGCCCTAATGAAAGGGGACATCCCAAGGCAAGTTATTATTCCAGGTGCTGGATACAGAAGCTTACGGCCCTACATTGAGGAACCAGCATTTTGCCTTCGCTGCAGCAGGTGGGGACACAGGGCCTGGCGCTGCCAAGAGGACACACGCTGCAGATTCTGCGCTAGGAAGCACGAGTCCAGTGAATGCGGAGAAAAAATCAAGATGGGGACACGTGTCGAACCTCGGTGCTGTAACTGTGGTGGAAACCACAATGCAAGGTCTCTTCTGTGTCCAAAAAGACCAAATCATCTGGCGCGAGGGTCCGAGGGGCAGGAAGAAAGGACAGCAGAGCAGAGGACAAGGGGAGGGAGAGAATCAATGGATGGAGGTGTTGGCCACGTGAAACAGCCCTGCCAGGTCCAGATTGCACCAGGGAGGCAGGCGTGGGTGGGAAGGCCACACGTGTATGGGGAAGGTGGTGAGGCAGAGTGGCCGCCCCTGGGGAATGCCTCGAGGGGTCCCAGGGACGAGCTGTGTGATGGCGACATAGCCCCACCTGCCAGCAGTGCAGGTCACACCTCACCCCCACATCCTAGTCACGTGGTCACCCCATCCCTCACAACACCACAGCCTAACAACAACACTCAGCAGGGAAATGGTGAGTTAATCATATACATAAAAGAACTGGGCAGAAAACTAGAAGCACTAGAAAAGAAAGTTAATAAACTTATGAACCCGACAGAAAATGCTGAATACAATAGTGAGAGCACAGACAACATAGTAAACGGCAACAGTGAGAGTGAACACGCCAAAAAGTCTCCAGAGCGTAAAATTGTAATAAGGGGAAAAGAGAAAACGCTCAAAACTCACAAGGTTCTGACCAGTGGTGTTGCAGGTATAGGAAGGGTTTTGGAAACGTGCCAGGATGATGAGAAAAAGTGTAAAGTGTTTAAAGGTTGGCTGGAACTGCATAAACATATGGATAAGTTCTCCAAGGAATTAGAGGAAATATCAAATATGGTATTAGAGACACCTATGGATAATGGGTCCCTGCGAACTTAGGGTAATATCTTGGAACGTGAATGGATTGAAAAATAGAATTACAGACCTTCACTATTATATTTTAAATCACTGTATAGATGTGATACTCCTTCAGGAGACGGGGGATAGGGATGGCAATCTGTTTAAACTCGGTGGATATACAAAGTATCAACTTATGGCGGGTGATGGTATACGGGGTGTATCTACATACGTAAGAAATTCCATTCCATCGGAGCTGTTAGTGTCCCCACAGGAGTGAAGGTGTGGAGTCAGTTTCCGTCAAAATTTATCTGAGTGAGGGTGTGCTGAACGTAATTAACCTGTATGTTTCTAAAAATTGCTATGCCGTTAGCTCTCTGCCTGATACTGTTTTTAGTGAAGTGACCTTAGTAGCTGGGGACCTTAATGCTCGTCACAAAGATTTGGAGACAGAGGGAAAGACCAATACTAATGGCGTGAGATTTAGACAGTTTATATTAGATTACCCTGAATCCAAAATACTGGGGACACAGGAGGCGACACATATCAAGGGAGGGAGATTAGACTACGCTGTGATTCTAAATGGTCAGGGTCTAGAGGGAAAATGTGAAACTGCACCAGACTTGCTAAGTGATCACTTCTCCCTTGTTATCACTATACCACTGGGAAAACGAAAAATCACACATAGCAGAAAACGATTAACACTACCCAAAGATAAAGTTGATTTCTTTCTCTATATGTAATACGTCATACCAATGCCTCTGGATTTCATAACATAGAGTGTAACCTATTTTTTTTTATCAGTATGTGGCTACACACACACACACACATAGGAAAGAGTAGGTAGGTAGGTAGGTAGGTAGGAAAGGAGACAAGAAGACACGCAGGTAAGTAGGTAGGTAGGTAGGAAAGGAGACAAGAAGACACATTAAATCATGACAGGCAGGAAGGGAAGGGGTAATGCAGGGAAACAGACATGCTTGAAGGGAGGGCACGCAGGTAGGCAGGCAGACACACAGGCTTGTAGGCAGGAAGGCACAGAGGAAAGATATCAATAAAGCATGAAGTAAACTTGAGGGAGGCAGGATGAGAAAGGTGTAGGCAGGGAAGCACACAGATTAAAAAGGCAGGTAGGCAGGTAGGTAGGATGGGAAGAAAGTAGGTACTGAACAGGAGAGTAAGTTATCAGAAGAGAATTAAGTCAGGCAGGGTGGGAAGGGTGTAGGTAGGAAAAACAGACAGTCCACAAGGGTAGGTTGGAGGGTAAGCAAGCAGGCAGGTAGGCAACTAAATTATAGGTGTGGCTTCTGCAGTTTATATAATTAATTCATATGCCAACTACACAAGCGCTTACGGGTCTAAGCTGAAGAGTATTTCTCTCTCTCTCTCTCTCTCTCTTGGTGGTTTATTTCTGCTGCTACCAATTAATTTAACTCAACTTCACAAAGGCGTCTTATACTGAAGGTGTTTATCAATCCAATATATAACCTCTTCAATTCAAAAGTCTGTCCTACGCTGTATTAAATCGTCAGAGACTGGGCAGAACGTAGTACAAACTTCCCTGGACTCAAAGGGTTAAGCGAGGTTAATAATTACCAAGTCAGGTACCAAGACATGCGAAGTCAATTACCAATAATATATGACTGAATATTACGGCGATGGAGGGCAAATATGAGGTGGAGTCTGAAGGGCAGCGGGGTGGAGCGATAAAGGCAGCAAAGTGGAATATTGGATGAAGTGATAAAGGCAGCAAAGTGGAATATTGGGTGGAGTGATAAAGGCAGCAAAGTGGAATATTGGATGAAGTGATAAAGGCAGCAAAGTGGAATATTGGATGAAGTGATAAGGCAGCAAAGTGGAATACTGGGTGGAGCGATAAAGGCAGCAAAGTGGAATACTGGGTGGAGTGATAAACGCAGCAAAGCGGAATACTGGGTGGAGTGATAAACGCAGCAAAGCGGAATACTGGGTGGAGGTGGTGTTTGCCGGGAAATAATAAAGGGTGAACGCCTGGCTTCTCTTCACAGGATAAACAAGGACCAGAAATTGAGTCTGAGAATTTTGATGATCAAGGCCGTGTTGGAGAGCGCAGGGAGGGGAGCGGTGGGGTCAAGGCCTTCTAAAATTAGAAGGCCTCGTCGGTGGGGGGGACGGTAAGCCGTGACGTACTTATAGGTCGCCTGGTCGGTCTAGGTAGTGTTGGGTCAGCTTTGGTCGGGAGAGGTCACGCTGTGTGTTCAATAACAATAAGGACGGAAAAACATTGTATTATATATTGATATTTACATTATTTGTATGTTTTATTAAGGTAATAATGCCTTACATGTGTTGTGTTCCCAGATGTAAGGGAAATTATAAAAATGGAACAAAAGTAAGTGTATAGAGAACTTGCCTCCACGTGGCTACGTGCCATTAAGCGCGACCAGTTCACTCCAAATCGGAACAGCAGGGTAAGTACAACATTATTTTCTGTTCATTATTATTAGAAAAGTGTAGAGAGTACAGTGAGAAGCTTTAAGTCATCGTAGTTGTACTGAATATAAGAAAAATGAGGCCTTAGCCATGCTAGGGTGTAGGACCAAAGCCATTACACAGACGTGGCTGGAGCTGGATAAGAGAGGAATATATAACCCTTCATTTTTCCTACATATCTCCACAGCTTTCCTCTATAAAGAAACTGAATCGAATTCAAACGAAATCTGCATTACCTTGTTCACCCCGTATATAAGAACATAAGAAGAGAGGATAACTGCAGTAGGCCGGTTGGCCCATGCTAGGCAGCTCCTAGAAGAGTAACTGAACTACTAGAATGAGATAAGGATAGCAAAGAAGAAGGCTCTCCCCCGCCCTCCAAACCCTCCAGCCGAAGCCGGCAGGAAAAAGTCAGAAAGAACACCACGCCGTATAGAAAAACTGGCGTGGACATTTTACAGGAAAGTGTGAAAGGAGAATAGAGACTATCACAGTGTAACCTGAAAAGGAAAAATTATGAATTAGTAT